>NC_046154.1:92295296-92595296 GCF_011064425.1 Rattus rattus
TGTGAGCCACCATGTGGTTGCTGGGACTTGAACTCAGGACCTCTGGAAGAGTAACCAGTGCCTTTAACCACTGAGCCATCTCTCCAGCCCGAAAATGAAATCTTAATTCCCAGGACCCATGAATGAAAGGCATATTAGTTAGCTCTTACTGGATTTTTCATAATATTTAAGCCTCTGTCATCATCATTGTAATTATTAATTATTTTGGGTTTTTTTTTTTTTTGAGACAAAGTTTCACTGTGTATCCTTGGCTGCCCTCTTAGACCAGGCTGGCCTCAAAGTCACAGAAATCTGACTGTCTCTGCCTCCCAAGTTCTGGGACTAAAGGTGTGCTCCGCCAGCGCGGGCTCTGTCTTCCTTATTATGTTCCCTTTGATTTCGGTGAATCCTATGGAGCCCAAACTTCCCAGTGTTTTCAGAAAATGAGTCTCCTCCTCCTCTCCCTCCTCCCCCTCTTCCCTCTCTCCTCCTCCTTCTCCTCCCCTCCTCCTCCTCTTCTTCCTCTTCTTCCCTTACATCTTCCTTTCCTCCTCCCCTACTTTGTTTTGTTTTTCAGGGTTTCTCTGTGTGGTCCCAGATGTCCTGGAACAGACCAATCTGGCCTCAAACTCAGAGATGCAGATGCTTCTTCTGCCTCCAAGTGTTGGGATTAAAGGTATACACCACTACCCCTGGCCATAATCTTCTTTAATATATGGTTTTAGATTTATTTTGTTGTGTGTGTACCCATGGAAATGTGACACAGCAGAAGTCAGATCTCTCCGTACACCCTGTGGGTTCTGGAGATGAAACACAGGCCATCAGTGGCAAAGCCCCTATTCCAAGTCATCTCAGTGGTCCTGAGCTACACAAGCATCTTCCTCCTCTCCTCCTTCTCCCTTCTCTATTTCCTCCCCCTTTGTGAGATGGGCACTCACTATGTAGCCTTGGTGTATCTTGAAGCTCACTATATAGAGCAGGTTGGCCTCAAATTCAGAGTAATCCACCCATTTCTGTCCCCCAGGGCTGGGATTAAAGGGGTGCACCACCTCCCCGAGTCTCACCGTCTTCTTAAAGCAAGGGGACACTCATGGGAGTGTCTCCATCCTTTAATGTTAGGACTACATAATGACCTTCAGACAACCTCTATCAAGTACTCAGCAATGTCCAGCACATGAGGCAAAGGACAATTCTGTGCCTGTAGCCTACTGGTGTCTCTGTTCACCTGCCCAGTTTGTTTCTACAAAAGCTTTAAACTACTTTACATTTGAAGGAATTTAAGAGACTTAAGTTGCTTCTTTCACGAGATTACGAAGTCATAAAGTGATGTAGTCAGTACTGTTTCCCGCCTGTAGGCGCAGCCTCAGAGCAGGGACTCCCAGTGTGGGCCGCTCTTTAAACTGTTGTTATTCCCTCACACAAGTCTCCTGACAGCGATTCCTCTGTGACTTAACAAATGCGGCAAGGCTATTTAAGGATGACTTGGTTCCTGACATCACTTCCACAGAAGCTGGAGAACAAGTATTTGCCCATACTGTAGGTAAGGACACACTCTACCTCACTGTAAAAGCCACTTTTCAAAGTTATTTGAAATGACATCTTTCTCCCACTACCTGTCCCCTCCCTGACATTTCTGTGTTAAAAGACATTTTGTTGGTTTTTTTGTTGTTTTTGTTTTTTGAGATCTATAGAGGACAGTGAGCCATCAGTATAAGAGTACCTCTTTCTTTATCCTTGGGAAGATATGGTTATGTCTTGTGGTTTCCATGGTGCCTACGTCTCAGGCATTCAAGCACAGATACACTAAGTTATGAATCAGGCAAACGTGTTCTCTCATGTGCTGACATGAGAAGCCATGTGACTATCACATAGACAGAGGAAGGACAAGCTTGCTTGTTGTCAGGCCTCTCTGCATCAAATCCCACTCAATTCTCCATTAACCTTGTGAGAATGAGGAAATAACAAACCTGTTAACCTTCCATGCTGAAGATCCACCAGCCACACTCTGAATCACTCTGGAACCCACATCCCACGTTACCCTTGTTTGTCTCCTAGGCTTAGGAATCAGCTGAGGTTTAAGTACACGTGAAATTCATTTTCGGTGTTTTATTTTTATGTTGCTTCCAGCTCACATTATAATGGCTAGAAATGATAACCTTGTAAAGTAGAACTAACTTTTTTCCCAAGGACAGAAAGACAAACTTTGTTAGAAATGTCCCTTGCTTGTAGGTCACATTTACATTAAAGTGTAGGCTGCACTGTCTGGCTCTGTATCCCACTCTGTGACGGTTTCCAGTTTAAACCGGGTCTGGGTGCAGGGTATCTGGAACACACGAAAGATGTCAAATGGTGGTGCTGGCGGCAGCAGTGGCAGCAGCAGCAGCAGCGGCGGCAGCAGCAACATTCTGTGAGAGGATGGGTCTCGGGTCCTGCAGGGACTGTCACACTTTGCAGCCTCAAGGAACTATTTATAAAACGTAAAATCCATTCTTAACTTGTGGGAGACATCAAAAATAAACAAAATTAAAACTGTGGAATGTGGCCCATAGAGGTAGCCTATAAATCACAGTTGACTGGTGCCTAGACTACATTCCTGTTAAAAGGAAGAATTCAACCCAGGACATTTGTGTTGGTCCCTAAGAGACCCTGCACTGCACACAATTGACTCCTTTGGAAAATGTCAAAGGCTTTTCTCACTAATGTCAGGTACTTGAGCAGTGTTGACCTGAAGAGCCTGAGCGCCTAAATCACAACCTTCGCCTTCTCATGGCCTGTGACTTTGAGAGTCAGACTTATCCTGTGGCTCAGAGCTTGGAGCCTGCCTCATGACACTCCACAGCACCGCTGCTTTAGGATATTCTTGTTGGTGAGAGCATTAGTACGCCTGCCTGCATCCAGAAAGAAGAGATGGTCACCGTGGTGGTGTACACCTAGAATCCCAGCGCTCAGGAAACAGAGGCAATGGGGTTGTGAGTTCGAATCCCGCCTGGGCTAGATAGTGAAAACCTGTCTCAAAAATAGTAACAGCAACAAGCAAGGATGAGGCATGGACACCTCCCCATATGAGGGGGAAAAAACCATTTGAGGACAGGTTTGTTTTTTTTTTAAAGCTGACATGCTTTTGGAAAACCAATTCTAGCCTACACTTTTGGACTTGGTGACTCCTCAAGCATTCCCAAACTTACTAACATTAGTTCATTACTTTGACAACAACTTTTCCCATTGCTGCAGCAAAATATCTGATTGAAGCGACTCATGGGGGATATATTTTGGCTCACAATTTCAGAGGGGGCCGTCCATCATGGTAGAGGCTGGAGTAGCTTGGTCTGTGGTGGTGAGAGCTTTCATTGTGGCTTGTTCACACCTTGGAAGATCGGGAAAAAGAGGACCAAAATCAGAGGCAGATATGACCTTTAAGGTGTTCCTCCAGTGACCCCCACCTCCACTATCTAGGACACAGTCCCAAAGGTTCCACAGCTTCTCCAAACAGCAGGACCATCTGGGTGCTAAATATTTAAATACGCAATCCTGTGGGAGATGTTTGATGTTCATATCATAACAAACAACACTACTATGTACGTGTGTGTGTGTGTGTGTGTGTGTGTGTGTGTGTCTTTCTCTGATTTTAACATCATTTAAAATCTTTGTAGGAGGTTCTTTGCATTGGCATGGGCCTACAAAATGAATACTATCGAGATTCCGTTCTTAGCCACCTCCAAGGACAAGGATTTCATACAATGTAACTAGAACTACAGATTGATAGGTTCAATATATGCTGTCAGAGTACCTAAAGATACAATTACCAGAGAGAAGAAAACAACTGTTAACTCTATATCCCTGAATGATTGCTGGGAACATACATGCTGATAACTTACCTGCTGGTAACTTAGGTCAAAACTGAATTGCTACTTCGTAAGTTTTGTATATCATAGTCCCGTTATTGTTTGTCTCCTGCTATTATTTCCCTTTTGGTTTTTTTCTGTGATCCACTGTTCAGGATTATGTTCCTTGATTTGCACATACTTGTGGATTTTCCAAATTTCCTCCTGTCAATGACTATCAGTTTGATATGACTGTGGGAAAATAAAGAGACGAACATGATTTCAATTTTCTTAAATTTGATGAGATTTGTTCTGTGACTTATCTATTCTGAGGAATGTTCCTTGAGATTTGAGATGATTTTTGTCTTGTGCTGGCTAGGGTTTTGTAAATTTGACACAAGCTAGAGTCACATGAGAAGAGGGAACTTCAATTGAAAAAAATTAACTCCATAAAATTGGCCAATAAGAAAGTCTGTCATGCATTTTCCTGGTTAATGATTGATTGATGTTCATGATTCCAGTTTACTGTGGACAATGTCATCCCTGGGCATATGGTCCTGGGCAGTATAAGAAAGCCATCTGAGCAGGCCAGAGGGAGCAAGTCAGTAAGCAGCACTCCTCCATGGCCTATGTTTCACTTTCTGCCTCCAGGTTCCTGCCCTAACTTCCTTTGGTGATAGACTATAATGTGAACTGTAGGCTGAAATAAACATTTTCCTCTGTAAGTTGTTTTGGCCATTGTTTTTATCACAGCAACAGAAACCCCAACTAAGACATACTCTGCTGCTGATAGACTGCTTTGTATAATTCTGCTTGGTGCATTTGGGCTATTGTGTCCTTAAAGACTGCAGTTTTCTTAATGACTCTTCTGTCTGAATGGCCTGTCCATTGTTAAAAGCAGGGTACTAAGGCCCCTACTATGACTGTACCTTATTATTGGTGTTGTCCATTTCTCCCTTTAGTTCTGTGAATACTTAAGTAATTAAGTACCTCAGTGCTGGGTAAAATATACATTTTTCTATTATTATATTACTGGATGATCTGTTCCCTTTATCACTCCACATTGACTCTGTCACCTATCATATTTCGAGTGACAGTGGTTTTTTTCCTGATAAAACAGTCACCCTGTTCTGGTTTGGTTATCACTATCATCCTCAATGATTTGTTAATTTTTGTAGCTGTATGCTTTAACTCTGTTATCTTTTTTGCAGTTTCTTGAGACCTTTGGTTTTCTTTTTTCAAGACAGGGTTTCTCTGTGTAGCCTTATCTGTCCTGGAACTCACTCTGTAGATCAGGCTGTCCTCGAATTCACAGATATCCACCTGCCTCTGACTCCCAAGTGCTGGGATTAAGGCATGTACCACCACCTCCTCATGCTTCTTCAGATTTTTAATTTGTGGTTATCAAGGGTTTATATGTAAAATTTTATGAACATAATAGGCTACTTTACCCCAATAACTTCAACCATATAAAGTTTTCAATTTGCTTCTCACTATTGCGGATTCTCAATACTACCCTTTCCATCTTTCTGTGTGGTGTCGCCATTAAGAAATTGCTGTTGTATTGTTTGCTATGGTTATCTGTAGTGTCTATGCCGCTAAACGTTATTCTAAAATTAAAGGTGATTTATATGCCACCATTATAACAGCAGCATCAGCCTGGCATTTTGACAAACGCCTTCAATTTCAGCACTCAGGAGGCAGAGGCAGGCAGATCTGTGAGTTTGAGGCCAGCCTGGTTTCCATAGTGAGTTCAAGGACAGCCAGAGCTACAGAGAGAGATCCTGTCTCAAAAAATAAATACGCAAATAATCAATAACAGCAGAATCTTCTACATTTGCATATTTACTTTTAGCAATGGAGCTACCAGATTTGGTGTTTTTGAGACGGTGTCTACTATGTAGTCGCAGCTTTCCTGGGCATCACTAAGGATGCCCTTGTGTTTACTAGGATCCACCTGCCTCCGTGTATGTGGGATCCACTAGTCTGTGAGTGCTGGGATTGTGGCACCGCATCACACCATCCCCCCACCCCTCACCTGTCCCCCTCTGTCCACAGCATCTTGAAGCTTGCATTTCCCACGCGCTATCTCAAAATGAGTTTCTTTGGTTTGAGAGCCTAGCCTTTAACGGCTGGCCGAGAGCTTGGCAGCTAGTTCTTTGTTCTCGGGCAAAATATCTGAGCTACAGGACTAGACACAAAGGGTGGAGCTTCCCCTTTACTTTAGGGACAGGATATGGTGAGGCAGCGGCAGCGGTGGCAGCAGAGGACAGCCTCAGCAGCAGCAGCTTCTGGCCTTCTTTGCTTTCACAGTCCCAGATGGAACTTTTGCCTAATGAACCTACGGGGCAAGAATGACCAGGGCCCCGGTGGTCTTACCATGCTTGGGGTAGTCTTTAGGAAGAAGGGAGAGGAGAGCATAGTGGCGCATCTGCCAGGTTTAACTGTCTTTAAGTCAAAGCTGGGGTGTGGGCTGAGAAATGCTGGTTGCTTTCTTCTCATACGGGGTCTCCTGACTGGGAGCAGAGGAGCAGCCCCATCTTGGCCACATCCATCCAAGAGCGGAGGCCTTGTCTTAGACACTAGGGAAAGAGAGACGGTAGGAAGCATGTCATGGCTCATGTACCATAATCCCTTGATCTCATTCCCTGAATTTTGTTAAAAAAAAAAAAGCAAAAAAACAATTAGTAGGTTTTCATAAATAGATGTTTCTTTACTTTCCAGTGTTCTTAGTATAACTTCCAGATACTTAACGACAGCTGATTTTAAAAATAATACTCAGCAGTTATGGGAACCCCTGGAGAGTAGGACATGAACCAATTCATATCAATGGGCAGGAAGTGAGACACTAGATTTTGTCTTCTTTCTTTTTTTTTTTTTTTATAAAAAAGATTTATTTATTTATTATATATGAGTACACTATAGCTGTCTTCAGGCACACCAGGAGAGGGCATAAGATCCCATTACAGATGGTTGTGAGCCACCATGTGGTTGCTGGGAATTGAACTCGGGACCTCTGGAAGAGCAGTCAGTGCTCTTAACCACTGAGCCATCTTTCCAGCCAGAAAGTTTAGTTTTTAAAAGTAATTTGGGCAGATGATTGGCAAAGTTTGTTATATGTCAGATAGTAAACATTTTTTCTTTATGAGAAAAATGGCCGTTTGCACCCATTCAAATATGCCATTGTACCACAAAAGTAGCCACAGATAATAAATAAATAAAGGTCTGTGGCTGTGTCCTAATAAAATTTCCATTGTAAAACAGATTTGGTCCATAGGCCATAAGTTGCCAGCCCCTGCTATAAATCAAAGCATAACATAGGTGATTTGACCATGACAACATAATAATGATAAATTTTTCTTATAGAAAATGTGATGAGTCGCTCCTGAGAGACACAGCCAGAATACAGCAAATACAGAGGCGAATGCCAGCAGCAAACCACTGAACTGAGAATAGGACCCCCGTTGAAGGAATCAGAGAAAGAACTGGAAGAGCTTGAAGGGGCTCGAGACCCCATATGTACAACAATGCCAAGCAACCAGAGCTTCCAGGGACTAAGCCACTACCTAAAGACTATACATGGACTGACCCTGGACTCTGACCTCATAGGTAGCAATGAATATCCTAGTAAGAGCACCAGTGGAAGGGAAGCCTTGGGTCCTGCTAAGACTGAACCCCCAGTGAACTAGACTGTCGGGGGGAGGGCGGCAATGGGGGGAGGGTGGGGAGGGGAACACCCATAAGGAAAGGGGGGAGGGAAGGGGATGTTTGCCCGGAAACCGGGAAAGGGAATAACACTCGAAATGTATATAAGAAATATTCAAGTTAATAATAAAAAAAAAATCAGAAAAAAAAAGAAAATGTGATGAGGATATATATATATATATATATATATATATATATATGTCATACATATATGTGTGTGTGATCACAAAAACATCAGTGGTCCATGAACAGACATTTATACTAATTAAAATCAGTCATCTTGCTATTGTTTGCCAACTAAACAGAACTCACAGTTTCACCTGCTTTTCATTGTCCTGACAAAGGTATATTTATAAAGGTCAAAAGCCAGAACACATTATCTTTAATAGTATGAAGCATCTGCTCTTTGGTTGACCGTCTTCTTGAGCTCCGTGGTCTGTGGATTGTATTGGGTAATTCGAGCTTCTGTGCTAATATCCACTTATCAGTGAGTGCATATCTTGTGTGTGTGGTTTTTTTTTTTTTTTTTTTTTTGTTATTGGGTTAACTCACTCAGGATGATATTTTCTAGTTCCATCCACTTGCCTATGAATTTCATGAAGTCATTGTTTTTGATAGCTGAGTAGTACTCCATTGTGTAGATGTACCACATGTTCTGTATCCATTCCTCTGTTGAAGGACATCTGGGTTCTTTCCAGCTTCTGGCTATTATAAATAAGGCTGTTATAAACACTTGGAACATGTGTCTTTGTTGTATGTTGGTGCATCATTTGGGTATATGCCCAGGAGTGATATAGCTGGGTCCTCAGGTAGTGGAATGTCCAATTTTCTGAGGAACCTCCAGACTGATTTCCAGATTGGTTGTACCAGTCTGCAATCCCACCAACAATGGAGGAGTGTTCCTCTTTCTCCACATCCTCACCAGCATCTGCCGTCACCTGAGTTGTTGATCTCAGCCATTCTGAGTGGTGTGAGGTGGAATCTCAGAGTTGTTTTGATTTGCATTTCCCTGATGACTAAGGATGTTGGACATTTCTTTAGGTGCTTCTCAGCCATTCTATATTCCTCAGCTGAGAATTCTTTGTTTAGCTCTGTACCACATTTTTTAATAGGGTTATTTGGCTCTCTGGACTCTAACTTCCTGAGATCTTTGTATATTTTGGATATTAGCCCTCTATCAGATGAAGGATTGGTAAAGATCTTTTCCCAATCTGTTGGTTGCCGTTTTGTCCTAATGACAGTGTCCTTTGCCTTACAGAAGCTTGGCAGTTTTATGAGATCCCATTTGTCGATTCTTGATCTTAGAGCATAAGCCATTGGTGTTTTGTTCAGGAAATTTTCCCCAGTGCCCATGTGTTCAAGATTCTTCCCCACTTTTTCTTCTATTAGTTTGAGTGTATCTGGTTTTATGTGGCGGTCCTTAATCCACTTGGACTTAAGAGGGTGATAAGATCGATTTGCATTCTTCTACATGCTGACCTCCAGTTGAACCAGCACCATTTATTGGAAATGCTGGGTTCCCCCCCCCCCACTGGATGGTTTTAGATCCTTTGTCAAAGATCAAGTGACCAAAGATCAAGGGTTCATTTCTGGGTCTTCAATGCTATTCCATTGATCTACCTGTCTGTCTCAGTATCAATACCATACAGTTTTTAACACAATTGCTCTGTAATACTGCTTGAAGTCGGGGATGGTGATTCCCTCAGAAGTTCTTTTAATGTTCAGGATAGTTTTAGCAACCCTTGGTTTTTTGTTATTCCAAATGAATTTGCAAATTGCTCTTTCTAAGTCTATGAAGAATTGAGTTGGAATTTTGATGGGGATTGCATTGAATCTGTAGATTGCTTTTGGCAAAATGGCTGTCTTTACTATATTAATCCTGCCAATCCATGATCAAGGGAGGTCTTTCTATCTTCTGAGATCTTCTTAAATTTCTTTCTCCAGAGACTTGAAGCTCTTGTCAAACAGATCTTTCACTTGTTCAGTTAGAGTCACACCAAGGTATTTTATGTTATCTGTGACTATTGTGAAGGGTGTCCTTTCCCTAATTTCTTCCTCGGTCTGTTTATTCTTTGAGTAGAGGAAGGCTACTGATTTGTTTGAGTTAATTTTATACCCATTCACTTTGCTGAAGTTGTTTATCAGGCTTAGTAGTTCTCTGGTGGAACTTTTGGGGTTACTTAAGTACACTATCATATCATCTGCAAATGGTGATATTTTGACTTCTTTCTTTCCAGTTTGTATTCCTTTGACCTTCTTTTGTTGTCTGATTGCTCTGGTTAGGACTTTGAGCACTATATTAAATAAGTAGGGGGAGAGTGGGCAGCCTTGTCTAGTCCCTGATTTCAGTGGGATTGCTTCAATTCAGGATATTTTTAAAATAGAAGAGTAATACATCAGATTATCACACCAGAAATTAAAACTTTAACACTCTCAATGGTTTTATTTCAGAACTAAATCATCAGCAGAACAAGTAAAAAAATTAAGAGACATATATGTACATGAATTTAGCATATTTAATCATATGATAGTGACAGTTTTTAAAAAAAGGGTAAATTAATAGTTGAATGACATATTGTGTTATTCAACTATCAGAAGAGTAAATTATATGTAAAAACATTACTTTATAAGTATCTTTCACATCATACACACATGTGCAAACACACCCCTATAGTTTCTAAATGTAAAAGACAGAATAGTTAAAACAGAAGAAAATACACTGAACATTTAAACAATCTTTTGTATTGCCGTGGCTTTTCTAAACATAGCTCTTAAAGGAGAAACAGCAAAGGAGAGAATAAATTTTCCTCAGGAAATTGATAGAAAATGAAAAACTTACCCCCAACTTTCTAGCTACCTACTGTCTCTAAACAACATGACAAAACGTTTGTTAAAGGTGTGTTCTCAGGTGTATAATAGACACGCCAACACGTTGCTGCCTAAGACGTTTTATGAGGTGGGAGGGTTTGCTTTCCTTTTGGTGAATGAATGATCAAAGCTTCCCAGGAAGATGAGCCATAGCCTTGGAGTGCTCCTCTTTTCGTGACCAACGAACCTCTCACGATTCTCTATCTGCAATAATCTGTTCTGAACACACGTTTACTCACTGGCTCAAGGCTTACTCAGTAGCTACTGAGAGAGAGGTGTGTGCTAGGACATACGGTATAGGAGGATCCACACTCTGAAGTCACAGTAAGTGTCTCGTCACCTCCATTCTTAACCATAACAAAGCAGTCAAGGATATCTCGAAAGACACTAAGGTCTGGGAAGGAGAGAAAAAGAAATATATAGGTGTTCCATATTTGACAGATATGATATAGGATATTCTGGATATTTGAGGCATTTGTTATAACTTATTCTAGCTTAAGCTTCCAAGTTCAGGGACTTGAGAGATGGCTCAGCACTTGCTGTCCTTGAACAGGGCTAGGATTCAGTTCCGAAAACCCACATGGCAGCTCACAACTGTAACTACAGTTCTGGGGAATTGGATAACTTTTCCTGGCCTCCTTTGCATGTATGTAGTACACAGATATACCTGTAGGCAAAATACCCAAACACATAAACATAAATGTTCTAAAAATTCCAAGTTTCACCTGAGACGATTCTTGCTATTTCTTAAAAAATATTTTTAGATTTATTCTTTTTAATGTGTATGAGTGTCTTGCACACATTTATGTATGTGTACCACATGCACGCTTGTTACCTGTGGAAGTCAGAAGACCTTCCTTCATGCTTGTTGCCTGTTGGATCCCCTGGAAGTGGAGTTACAGTGACTGTGAGTCACCATGTGGCTGCTAGGGGCAGAATTCAGGTCCCCTGCAAGAAAAATAAATGTTCTTAACCGCCGAGCCATTGTCTATCTTTGAGATGGGGTCTTTGCAACATCACCCAGGGTGACCTTGAACTTGCAATCTTCCTCCCTCAGCTTCCTGAATGCTGGGATTACAGGCAGGTCACATTGCACTCAGCTAAATTTACAAATCTAGCTAGTGGTGGTGCACACCATTAATCCCATAGGAGAGAGACAGAGGTGGGCGGAGGCAGGCTATATAGCCCATTTCTGTATATCAAATCTCAGGACAGCCAAGCTACATAGAGAGGGAGCCTGCTTAAATAAGTAAGGAAGCAAGGGAATAAATACATAATGCACACATACAGATATACATACATAAATACATAAATAATATATAAGTCTAGCAATTCATTTTATTTATTTTTTTAAGCTGACTCACTTTTTATTTGGTTCATAGTCCTACTGTGATATGTTCTTTTGTGTTCTATGGCTAGATTTCCCAACAGTGTTGTTACTCTCATGCAACATTAGTTATAGATCAATTATTCTTTTGTATCTTTACAACTTATCTGTTGAAATAATAAGTCATTATTTCCTTGCTATACTTCCGCGGTCTTATGACACTAATTTCCTCAGGGAATGATTGCTTCTTATGTAAAGATGCTGGTTCCCTGAACACTTGACAGCCCTCACCAATTAGCATAGTTCCTTGCATATAATATGTGCTTAAAATAATTTACGAGGGCCGGGCAGACAGTTGAGTGAGTAAAGGCACTTGTTGCCAACCTGATGACCTGAGTTCAGTACTTGGGACCCAGAGAGTGGATGGAAAGAAAAGACTCCCTGCAGGTTATCTGCTCATCTCCTCACAAGTGCCCATACACACACCCATACATACCACTCACCAAATACATAAATAAATGCAGTAAAAATTGTTGATGAGTGAGTCTATGAGTGAACGATGATACCTTACTGGATAGAAGGCTTGTGTACTATACCTATGTAATTTTGGGAAGATCACTAATTTTGCTAGGCAATAAAATGTGAGACATTTTAGGGGAATATTACTCAAGGAAAGGTTAGATTGTCGTCTGCTTTCCCATCTGCCCCAAGGAAACAGTGATCCAATTATTTTATTTATTTCAGCCGATATGTCAGAATCTACCTACCTGAATTCTTCGGTGCACATAAAAGGTGCAGCATCTTTTACGTGAGATGGCTCATGGTCCAAAACCTGAGGAGTTGACCATGTGAGAGAGGCCATCATGCCCACAAAGTTGAATAACGAAAAAACAAACAAACAAACAAACAAACAAACAAACAACAGCAGGTTCCCTTGCTTCATTTCTGGTGTTTGCCAATGTGAAGCTTTAGCTTTCTCGTCTGCACCTGCAGAGTTTCCTTCATGCTAACGCCACTGCAGCCACAGCTGTCTTTCAGCGGTAATTATCTACTTTCATCATGCTGAATATGCTCTGCTAAAAAGTTCTTCCTGGTCCATTGATGCAAAGCAGTTCCTTCAGGAGGATCAAAAGATAGTGTAAGAAGCCACACCTATACATTAGTTCTCAGAGACAACAAACCCCTTGTGTAACACTGATGCAATGCCCTTTTCCTTCCATACGTCCAGAATTTCTGCACGATCTGGTTTGAGCTGATATGCAATTCCATCCCAAGAAGAATATTTGCCACATTCATGCCACGCTCCCTCAGCATGCCTGTGCTCGGGCCTGTGGGACACTTTATACACATCGCTATCCAGGCAAGAACACTGAAAGCCTGCATTTAACAGAAATGCAGGAATAGTTACTTTGAAAGGATTTTTAGAAGAAATGATTAGGTTTTTATTTCAGTGATTACCTTGAGTAAGGCATAAAGATAATTAAGGCATGGCACATAAACCATGATCTCAGGAAGACTATGGTCTGATAGGTAGACATGAGTCAAACAATTATTATTGTGTTGTTTTTTTTTTTTAAGTAAAGCACTGTTCAACAGCCTTGAGGGGAGGAAAATCTGAGAAATGATTTCAGACGTTATGCTGTAGGTGGTGAGCTCCGAGAGCTTGAGCATAGTGGTGAGACCCTCCATTAGTTAGGATAAAAATAGCATCCTGGCAACAATACTTAGATTTTTCCAAAGGAAAGTTTAGGAAAAAAAAAAACAAAAATCAACAGAGCCATGTCAGTCAAGGATTTGTGATTGTCCTTCTTAGCATCATCAGCATCTGAGGAAAAGTATGTTTTTATTAAACACAGGACATTTTCATCATGGCTACATGGCATGTGAAGGGAACAGTGATTACAATGGAGTTTCTCCTTCCCATGATGATTCGTGATCATAGTTTATATTCAAGTATGTGTCTGGGCTTGTTTTATTTACATTTAGATTTAAACTAACGATGGTGAAAAAATGATGAGATAGAATTTACAGAGAAATGTGATTGTTTAGACTGGAGAGGTGGTTCTTGATTAAAGTGACTCAGAAGACCTCATTCAATTCCCAGCATCCCGTCGGGCAGCTTGCAACGGCCTGTCCCTCTAACTAGAGGAGGATCATAAGATCTCTAACCTCTACAGGCACCTGCACACACACACACACACACACACACACACACACACACACACACACACACACACACACACGCATGCATACAAACACACTTAAAAGTTAAAGAAATAAAAGTAATTGCTAAAACGTTTCAAACTTTTAAAAATCATGATTGAGTCACATCGTGATTTGGGGAGGGTAAATTTTCCTGGATCTTGATAAGGAAAACCATCTGTAGTCACTTACGAAATGTACAGAGAAAGTATGAGGAAAGACACACAGCGGACTGAAAGCAAAACATTCTTTTTGGATGATGTGTAGCCTTATTAAGATGGTTGCTAAAGCCAAACGACCTGGGTTTAAAATTCAGTATCACACTTCCTAGCTAACTTTGGGTAAGATACTTAAGCATTCAATGCCTGTTGTGCTCATCATATATTATGTAGAACTGAGGTGTGGCCAAGTGTTTCAGATAAACCAAATTCTAAATAAAACTTGGCACTTAAAAGCTTCTTATTGGGGCTGGAGAGATGGCTCAGCGCTTAAGAGCACTGACTGATCTTCCAGAGGTCCTGAGTTCAATTCCCAGCAACCACATGGTGGCTCACAACCTCTGTAATGGGATCTGACACATCTTCTGGTGTGTCTGAAGACAGTGACAGTGTACTCATACACATCAAATAAATAATATTTTTTAAAGCTTTTTATTATTAGCATGGCAGAGATTGCTATATATTTCCCAACACCTGGTCTCTCCTCCTTATTTAAACAGAATCACCCACTTGTAACTAGGTATTTAACAGTCTGGCATGGACACTGTATATTCTAGTTTTTATTACAATCACATGTAACCGTGTGGCTAGGGCCTGATCAGTGACATGTACCATTAGTGCCATGGCGTAGCTGTTGAGAACCTTCCTCAAAAGACAACTGGACATCTACCAACCTCTCAAAAATTGTAAGAATGAAATTATTAAAATTTAGTGCAGATATAGGGTAACAAGAACTGACACTTTCTCAAAACATGTTGACATTTATAAGCAAGCTCAGAAAATTCTCTAAATGTAGTCTAGAGAAATGTACAAGCGTAATAGGGTATGCATACCAGGATATCAGTGGGAAGGAGCATAATCTGTAATAGCCCTGGGTTACACTAAATGTAGATGGCTGAGGCAGGAGAATCATGGGTTAAGGCCAGCCTGGGCTACATAGAAAAGCTTTATCCTAAAGGCAAGGGTAGTAGCAGAAAGAAAGAGGGAAAGGGGAAAAAGGAGAAAGAAGGGAGGGATAGGGGAGAGGACAAGAAGAAGGTGGGTTGGTTGGTCAGTTCTGGCTTTTGTCTTGAATGTTTCTGTCCAAGGCCAGTTGTCTTAGGCCTGTAATAAGCTGCATTTCACAGCAGGGAGTGTGTGACTAACGTTTTCCCTTTCACTGCTGGAAGAGGAAGGGCCTGGACTAGGTTCCAACATCCCTCCTGAGGTCATGACTCGGATTATCTAAGTCTTTCATCAGTGCCCATGTCTAAGAGATTGTGTCTATCACCTTCTAGTACTGCCAAGTGCTTGGGGGATCAAGCCTTTAACACATGGGCTTTCGAAGGACATTTTGGATCCCAACTATGGCATCAGCAGAAAAATGAATTGAGGCATATTTATAAAAAATATTCAGCAGTGAAAATTAAATCAACATTAAGCAATTCAATAATATCCACTGCACAGAAGAATTAGGACTAAAGGAACACAAAACGTAAAGATTTAAAAATAGGCAAACCATCATGACTTGGGCAGAACACTTTTGAAGAAACGCAAGACAATGATCAGTATAAGTCAGGATTATAGTAATTCCTAGGGAGAGAGAGAAGCATGCCCCGGGGAAGAGTTGTAATTTCAAGAGGAAATGCAGGGCTTCTGAACTTCCTACAAGGTTATGTTCCCTAAGTAGAGCAGAGGTTTCATGGATGTTTCTTAATACATTTTTAAAATTACACATTGTCTTGTATACGTTTACATATCAGTATCATATTTCACAATTTAAACTGCACACACACAAACACGGATCCTGTAGGCCATAGTTCATTCTTTCCTCCACCATGCTACCTTCTAAATACTGGTTCTCTAAGCCCATAAGAATAAAGGCCACAGTAGACCTATCAGGGTAATGAGACAGAGGAAAAGTAAGTCACCGGAGGACTTGATGGGAGAGCTGGGGGGACGGACTGACAGACAGGCAGACAGAATTTTCTATCAAATCTGAACCCCTTACCTTTTGGACTTATATTATTTTGAAATGTCCTGTTATTTCTACAGCTAGATTTTACTTTAACTAATATAGCTATCTAGGGATGCCCTTAGTAGAAATGGTAGGGCTCCAGTCCAATCCCTTCCTCTCCCAATGGTGGAATGAAGAACTTTGTCCTAATCACATGCTTCCTGATATGATATTCTGAGATTTTAAAAAAGACAGACAACCTGCCCAACAGAAACATGGATCTGATCTAATACAGACAAACATGCAAATATAATAGCCAGTTCGTGTAAGGAAAAAGCCCAAGGGTCTATAAATACCTAAAAAGTGTTTAATTATCAAATAAATATAAAGTACTTGATATGTTATATTGGCTAAATTTTCTAAAGAGCAATTTATTCAGTACTGCTGTGTAGTGTACTGCTGGGTATTCAGAAAAATTATCCCTCTTGACATTGTTAAGATAAATTGCTATAATTTTTAAAAGGTAAACAAGACATATCCATCAGTTTAAGTGCTCTCATGACTTGAGATAGCAAATCAAAAAAAATCCCATAGAAATTATTCAAGAGCAAATATCTAAGATTCTTTGTGTGACCTTCGTCGGATGAAATCCTGGAAGCAAACATTAGCTGTGGCATACTGAATAAATTATGGCAAACAGTTACCATGAGATACCCTATTATTCAGCTGGAGTTTTGGGTTTGTTTATTTATTTTTCCAAGACAAGGTTCCTTTGTGTAGCCCTGGCTGTCCTGGAACTCACTCTGTAGATCAGACTGGTCTTGAACTCACGAAGATTGGTCTGCCTCCGCCTCCTGAGTTGGGACTAAATGCATGTGCCACCATTGCCTCAACTGTTTTTGTATTAAAGATGTGTTAGATGGATGGATGCTGGCCTGAAAGGTTGCTCATTATTGCTTAGTAATGAAAGTGAAGTGCCATTTTATATTTCTGACCAACCAACTTTGTATTTATCTAGCTGAGAGGTTTGTAATGACATACAAAGTATCAAAAGACAGAATCTAGATTTTTTTAAAGTTATTTTGGGCATATGGGGAGGGGCATGCATGCCCCAGCCAGTATGTAGGGGACAAAGGACAACTTGTGGGAGTCAGGTCTCTCCTTCCACCTTGTGGGTGCCAGGGTTTGAACTTGGGTCGTCAGCCTTAGTGGCAAGCTCCTTAATTTGCTAACCATCCCACTGGCCCTGAAATAGAGGTTACCTTATCTGGGAGTCAGGACTGAAGTGAAGGTTACTTCTAAACATATCTTTGGATGATTTTACTGTTCCTAGTGAGTCTGTATTGTTTTTCTAATTAGCAAAATTCTATAATTTTAGTTTTAATAAAATGTGTGGAAGAATGCAAAATAATGTACTCCATTGGCAGGTGGGTCACAAAACCGTTGCTAAATGATAATCCATATTGCATAAACCTGTGCAAAATAGAATGAAGAAAGGGACTTAAGGCAATGAAGTGGCTTGTCCCACTGACGTTTCACAATATGCTTTTCAATATTAGCTAGAAAGAGATATGAATTATATAAAATAAATTAATACACATTACTTCCTGCAATCTCATGGGAAGAAGCTCAGTGCCAAGCTGTACCTTGAAAAAGAAAACAGAAGTTAGAAACACAAAGGAATGAGCTGTTCTTTATCAGGGGTGGCGTAGTTATTCTAAGTGAGAACGTGTGCGGGAGAGGCCATCAATCAAGATCTAAAATCCACACATTCCCATTCAAAGCCCTGCCTCAAATTTCCTTTCCGCCACACCTCAAATGTTCTTTCTCCAGTACTGTACGCCACCTGGCCACACACTTATATCTGTCTCCTCCCTTTTGCCCTCAGGATCTCTGAAGCCACTTGATTCCTGAACTCTTTCAAAATTACCCGTGAAGAGCTACCCGCCATGCATTGCTTCTGGGGACATCAGCTAATTAACATGGTAGCCAGATAAAAATAAGACCAGACTCGACTTTTACTGACTTCCGGTTGACAACGCCTCCGTCATACCTCACCCAGCCACACCTCACCCTCAGCGTCATACCTCACACCCAGCGCCACACCTCACCCAGCCTACCAAGGTGGGAACGAGGCAGGGGCAGGGACTCTGAGCCCGAACGGGCTGACTGCCCTAGACTGTCACATCCTGGCAACTGATCAATCAACCCAGAGGGCGGAGTCTGGCCTGGCCAATGGGAGTGTTGAGTTCAGCAGCCATCTGAGGTCACGTGTTCAGGGGGCGGGGAAATTGCCTCCTACTAAAGCCAAAGCCGCGGATTTTCTTTTTTACCTCAACGAGTGAGAAGCCGGCCAGAGGGAAAGGAAGGCCTCTCTAGCTGAGGGTAAGGAAAGATTTGAGGAGGCCAAAGTATAGCCGCTCAGAATTCTCTAGAAGGCAGATTTCTGAGGCGTGGTTTATGTAGCCGAGGAGGGATGAGCTCTCGAACCCACCTTCGGCCCACTTCGGCTAAGTCCGTAGGAGCAGGGAATTCGAACGGCCTGACAGGGGCCAGTGCGATTGCCAGCCAACTAGCTGCATGTGTTAGGGGAAAGAAACCAGAACGCACCTTCTCTACAATTTTACATGCTCCTCTGCCTCCCAACCTCACCCCATCCCCTCACCCCACCCCCCTACCTCCCACCCCCTCACCCCCGGTAGGAAACAAAGGTTGTTGTGATTTCTGTGAGGGTGTGTGGAAGGGAAGAAAATTCCAGGGTGCCTTCATGTAACGGGAGAAGATGCAGCTTAAACTCAGATTCACGCTCATCCTGAGTGTTAATATTGGTAAAACTGACTCCCCCAACTTGGTGTCCAAGAGCCTGACCTAATTGTTAAGTATTTTGACCCGCTATTCTGGTAGGGGGGAGTGGAAAGGAAGTATAAAATCTTTAGAAGTAGGTTTAAAACTAAATTTGGGTAATTGCTACAGTTTAAAAGTTAATCTTAAAAAAAATAGTCTTTGGCCAGTGTGGTGTCGCACACCTTTAATCCCAGCTCTCACGAGGCAGATTGTCTCTGGGTTCGAGGCCTACCATAGTACAACTTTGTCTCAGAAATCAACAAACAAACCAAAAGCTAATCTTGACCGTGAGTATGCTCGTCTATGTGTTTGATTGGCCTTTAAATATAAAGTGTCTTTTTATCCCATCTCCCTACCAAACGAAGGTGTGTTCAGACACCTGTTAATTCAATGCAATAGAGTTAGCATGTGAAATTCTGACAGGGAGTATAATGTACGGTATCCTAAGTAGTTCATAGCATGAATGTCAGTTATCGAAGCCGATACAAAAAAACCCAAAACCTTTCTTCCAAGTAGTCTGAGGGAGTCGCGACTCTAAAGCTGATAGAAACACAAGGCTTTACACGGAAGGATAGAAAGTTGAAAATAAATGCTAACCATAAATTGAGTTGTAGACCGAGTAGAATTGTGCTTGCTTTTAGTCTGTAAACCTATTTCTAGGATGATACACAGCCATAATTCCCTGAGAAAATGTAACTTTAAGGCAGGAAAATCTGGAGCTAGAACTATGGCTCGGTGGACTGCCTACTCTTTCAGAGGATCCGGGTTCGATTCCCAGCACCCAAATGACCGTTATCAACATCGGTAACCCCAGGAGCTCCAAGGGCACTAGGCACACACATGGTACACAGACACACACGCAGACAGAAGAACACTTATACATATAAATAAATTTTTGAAAAAGACATGGAAATTGTAGAATTCATTTGCTTCAAAGACTGCAATACAGTGTGTGGAAAGGCACAGAGGTGTAATGAGTCTAAATTTTCTCAGCTAGCCATCAGTAAAAGGATGCCATGTTGACATTAAGGGTGGGTGCAGCACACAGCTGGCACCATACTTAAGACAGTCAATATCAAAATTCATCTGGAGTGTGCATTTGCTCAGTTTAATTGAAAGACTGTAATATCTAAAAATTTCTGCTATTAATTAAAATAATCGTGTTATATATTATTTTAGAAGTCTATTTGCTTTTAAGACTCCAGCAAGTTGAATAATTAAGGTTATTCACTTTGGGCGGATGAAATGGGTAAAGGCATCTGCCAGTGGGCCTGAGGATCTGAGTTTGGTCCTTAGGACCTTCAGAATAGGAGAGAACAGAATTCCATGAGTTGTTTCTTCACACACACACACACACACACACACACACACACACACAGAGAGAGAGAGAGAGAGAGAGAGAGAGAGAGAGAGAGAGAGAAATTAACTAAATAAATGAATAGAGATGCAACAAAAGTTTTACAAAAAGAATATTTACCAGATGATGACTGAAAACGGGTTGACTATAGCCCTCTCCTGTGGATAATATCTTCAGGTCTTCCTTTTTTGTTGTGTTTTTGTTTTGTTTTCTTTTTGAGGACAGGGCTTTTCTCCATAGCCTTGGTTGTCCTAGAACTCACTTTGTAGACCAAGCTGGCCTCAAACTCAGGGATCCATCTGCCCCTTGCCTCCTGAGTGCTGGGATTAAAGGCCTGTGCCACCACCACCCAGCTGTGTCTTCCGGTCTTCAGACTTCAGTACACCACATTATATAGGACAAAGGATAAGCCTCAAAAAATGAAATAATAATAGCTCTAGGCAAAGGACATTTTATTAAACTATTTATTTGATTTAATAAAACATTATTGACACACTTTATGTAAGAACATCTGACATCTGAATTCCTTGAGACATTTTGGTTGTGTTTTGCAGGGGTAGGGATTGAGCCACAGCCTTGGGCATGCTAGTCAAGCCCTTGCCACTGAGCCTTCTCGCATCCCTCAGAGTTTATTGATTTAGAGAGCCCAGACTGGCCTGGAACTCTAAATCTACTTGCCTCCTCATTCTTAGTGCTTGGATTGCACACACACATCACAACATCCCAGTCTTCCCAGACATTTTAAATGGCAAAAATACCAAGAACTATTTGATAAATTTAGTAACTTCTAAGGTACTGTTCTCTGATTTCTAGGTGAGAACTACCTTGGCCTAACTCATTGTTCTAACCCTAGCCCCTTTGATTTTCTAAGTGAGAGAATGGATATAATTTCAAAACCTAACTATTTCGTTTTTAAAATGGGTTTTAAGAACTTTTAATGCCAAAGCACTATATTATCACTTTTTAAAGATTTTATTTATTTATTTATTAAAGATAGGTATTTTTCCTGCATGCCTGTCTCTGTTCCACATATGGTGCAGTACCTTTGAAGGTCAAAAGAAGGCTTTAGATCTCTTGGAAGTGGACATGCAGACAGTTGTAACATGTGGGTCTTGGTACTTGAACCTGGGTCCTTGACAATAGCAGCCAATGCTTTTAAGCGCTGAGCTATCTCTCCAGCCCTTAATTTCTTTATTATAGAGTTTTGGCCTTGGTTATTTAATTTTAAAATCACTGGAGAAACACAGTTTCCCTGGATAAAACAGTGTCCGTTCTTGCCACTCTGGCCTCTTTCAACAAAATTATATGTTAAACATATTTGAACTCACCAACTTGTACGGATTAAATGACAAGATAAAATTATATATATGTATATATATAATTATATATAACACACATATATTAATAACAATGTACTTATTTTCCATATTAGATTTTCTGTCACAAAAATAAATGTTGCTTTATACTTTTACCATTTAGGACCCTTTGAGAAAGAAGTGAACGAAAGGTTTGTGGTTAAGAGAGTTCTTTCCCCTCTTGGCTTTGCTGTTTTACCAACATTTAACTTTTATGTTTCTAGATACTTCTAGAACTTTGTATGGCTTTGAACGGAAGAGCTATGTTTTCAGCCTTCAAATATTATGCAATAGACTATTTATATGAGGTATGATTTTACTGGCTTGCTATCCACTTACTGTGAATTATTCTTAAAAACATGTTAGGTGTATTCAGTACATGATAGTTTTCAGTAATCCATAGGTTAATCTTCAGTTGTTTTCAGAGTAATTAAAATTACCTTATTTTTTATTTTAATTAAAACATTCATTTGTATGTGCAAGTGTGTGTGTATATATATATATGCATGCGTGTAAACATGTTTGTGTTTGTACATATATGTGTGGTACATACTCTTGCCACAGTGTGTATGTAGAGCTTAAGATGACAGCTTGTAAGAATTGGTTCCATCTTCCCACTGTGTGGGTCCTTGGGGCTTAAACTCAGGTTATCATTGGTGGTAAGCGCCTTCAACCTCTAAAGCCGTCTCACCAGCCCTAGTATCAACCTTTAGTATTTCTTTTAAAGACCACTTTTTGTAAGGGACTTTTAAATTAAAATAATTAAATAGCAAAATAAGTCTGAAAAAAAAAACTTTTGGCAAGTTTGAAAGGTGAAGAGACATGGGGAATGGTGGCTCATGGCTGTAATCCCAGTACTTGGAGAGCTAACACAGGCCACTGAGGGCTGTATTGTGATACTCCATCTCAGACAGAGAAAAGAATGCATAGGAGGAAAGAATAGCACAAAAGTAATCCTGGTCATTGTTCTTGTGACAATAGCACATGTCTCGATGAGCCAGATACTTTGTCCACATAGTGGATTATGTCATTTGATCCCTGTAAGTACTCATGTGTCAAATATTATTCTGTAGGTTTTACAGCTCCACAGTTAGCAAATAATGTCCACAGAAGCTAAGTAGCTTGTAAAGATGCCAGATGTGCATTTCAAGTCCGGGTAGATTGTTAATAAATGAGTCGTAGTAGAGGTCATGTAATAGTTCACTGTTCTGATAAACTTAATTGACAAGTTAAGATTTCATTTTTACTATTATATTAACCTGCCTCATCTACCAGCACAAAAATATTCCAGTCAACTAAAACTCCATTATGTTTTATAGGATTAAGACATACATATAGTCAGCTGAGCAGTGGTGGTGGGGCACAACTTTAATCCCAGCATTTGGGAGGCAGAGGCAGCAAGATCTCTTGAGTTCTAGGCCAGCCTGGTCTACAAAGTGATCTCCAGGATAGCCAGGGCTATGTGGAGAAATCCTGTCTTGTAAAAAACCAAACACAAACAACCAAAAAAATCAAACAAACAAGACATATTTTTTTCAGGTTCTATTTATTCTCTCATAACTGAGAGACACAATTATGTAGTTATATGCTTAGGTGGGAATCACAACTCAGTGTAACATTTATTTTTTTTTTTTTTTTTTGGTTCTTTTTTTCGGAGCTGGGGATCGAACCCAGGGCCTTGCGCTTCCTAGGCAAGCGCTCTACCACTGAGCTAAATCCCCAACCCCGTAACATTTATTAATGTGCTGATTACTTACAAAAATGAAGATACTCAAAAGTCCTTAAAGACTTGTCCTTACTCATGGTGCCTTAATTTCTTGCTAGCATACTGCATTCCTTGGTGATGCTGAGAAATGTCAAATCTTGTAGAAGATGTAGCACTTTAAAGAATCAATGAAGGAATAGTAAAAGCCATCCAAATAACAACTAAGGCTTTTATAAAGATCTTGCAAAGTAAGAATGCTTAACAGATGAGAGAAAGAAAATGATATGAATATCCAAGGACTCAGAGATATCTTGCTAATTTAAATTTTCCCATAACTGGGCTGAAGAGGTGGCTCGATGGTTAAGAGCACTGACTGCTCTTCCAGAGGTCCTGAGTTCAAATCCCAGCAACCACATGGTGGCTCACAATCATCTGTAATGGGATCTGATGCCCTCTTCTGGTGTGTCTGAAGACAGCTACAGTGTACTTTTATATAGTAAATAAATAAATCTTTAAAAAAAATTCCCACTAGGCTGGAGAGGTGGCTCAGCAGTTAAGAACACTTACTGCTCTTCCAGATGTCCTGAGTTCAAATCCCAGCAACCACATGGTGGCTCACAACCATCTATAATGGGATCTGATGCCGCCTTCTGGTGTGTCTGAAGACAGCGATAGTGTACTCACATACACTAACCTAAGGAATAAAATAAATAAATCTTTTTAAAAAAATTTTCCCACAACTTATCTTCTTTATAATCAAGGAAGAAAACAAATGCTACCTATATCATCAAGTATAATTTATGGGAAAATTATACCAAAAGCAATTATAAACAAAAAATTTTAGATGTAAGTTATTTCTTGTAACTTCCTTTTTTAGATGAAGTGCTAGTCAAGTTTTTTCCCTGTTTACATGTGTGTTTGGTCCTCATTTTACATAGGCCAGATTAAATGATCTTTTATACCACTTATTCTTGGATGATGGTAACCTCTTATTTAACATAACACCTTTGGCAACATAAAACATAAAGAAGAACACAGTCATTTTTGCCTGGTTGTGGAATAATGAATTCCATGGGAAGTCAAGGTCTCGGGAGAAGACTGAATAGAGGAGATACTGCCTCAGCTGAGAGAGACGGCTACAGAACAGCAATGCCTTCTCCGAAGAGTAGACTGCGGTACTGTGACTGACCACAGTGTGAAGGTGGGAGGTGGGATGGCTACAGGAGGGACTAGCCTATCGCCACAGCGTAATGGAAGTAAAGTTGGAAGTCAAGGCACAGCCTGGGTAGAACGTGAGCCAATCTGCAGATTCATCCAACTGATAACATCCTTTCTGTGCTGCTCACTCGAGCAGGATCTTGCTGTATAATCCTAGCTGGCTGATGCTCAGTATGTAGCCCACACTGACTTCAAACTAATAAGCCTCCTTCCTCAGCCGCCCAAGGGCTGAGATTAGAAGCAGCACCACCATGGCCATCTTAACATCTGTTTAAAGGAAGAGTTTTATTCCTTAGGTTTACTTTTGAAATCAGAAACTTGTTTTCAAGTTTTAGCATAGGAGACAAAATTTAAGAGAATGGCATGATACTAGTTAATGGAAGAAAAATCACATTACTAAGCAATACAATACTTATAATACTAATTTTTAGCTAAGCATGCATATATTTTAGCCTGTCATAGAAAATGCTGTTTGTAAGACAACTTGGTGATATTATTCTCTATTATGTGGTTCTTTAATTTGGCATTTTTATATCAAACATAGTGCCTTAAAATTTATATCAACTTATGACAATAATATTCTGAACATTGGTAAATAGTATATGTTAAAATTATTTTACCTTTTCATACAGAACACAGTTAAAGAAAGGCTTTACAGAGATGCTTTATTGCTTCAGATCCCTTCATGTTTGAATCAAGATAAAAAAATTATTGATGATAAATATAGGAGTCCATGGACAAGAGGTACGTTTGGTTTCATTTCTGGGAAATTATTCTGAGTTCGATCTAGTAAGTTAAGAAACTTAGGCCATAGGACTGGGTGAGAAGAAGGAGATCTGAGATGTGAACAAATTTTGTGTTATCAAAGGCTTTGTACAATGGCTTTGCTTGTCTATTTATATTTATAAAAACAATAGCCTGAATGTCTATGTGTCCTTGAAACCGTGTTCAAATTTAAGCCCCGCTGTGATTGTATTCAGAAGAGTGGTTATGAGGCTGGAGATTAACACTCTCCTACAAGAGATCCTGAAGAACCCCCCCCCCTTCTTTCTGTCCTGAGAACACAGCAGGATGAAGCAGAAGAGAAACTCCATCAGATACCATATCTGCCGAACTCTGGTTATTGGACTTTCTAATCTGTAGGACCATGAAAAATAAAGGTTCTTAGTTGAGTCACCTAGTCTGTAGTATTTGGGGTGTAGGAGCTCAAACTGGCTCATACAGTACAAATAGGAGAAACCATTGGGCAGTTTTAAGAAAAAGACTGAGAGAATCCTTCTAAAGTTGTCTAAAAAAGGGGAAGGGCATGGGTTGGGCATCAAAAGCAGAGACATGGGGACTAGTAAGACTGCTCAGTGGGTAAGGATGCTTGCTGCCAAATCTGACAGCCTGAATTTGAACCCTGGAACCCTTGGGACTGGAGGTGAGAACTGACTCTGACATATACACACACACACACATTGTAGCCTTGCAGTATAGTGGGCAGAGGATGGGAAGTGAACACAGTGGGTTTGGGCAGCACTTAAGAAATGTTTGTATGATGTAAAACATTATTTTTTTTAAAAAAGATTTGTTTATTGCGTATACACTGTTCTGCCTGCATGTATACCTGTAGGCCAGAAGAGAGCACTGGATTATAGTCTAGATGGTTATTAGTGGTTGCTGGGAGTTGAACTCATGACCTCTGGAAGAGCAGCTAATGCTCTTAACTTCTGAGCTATCTCTCCAGCCCCCAAACCTTTCTTTTTCTTTAAAGAAAAGTTTACTGAGTATCCTGCAAGGAGCAGTAGCATTTCCAGTTTGAAGTAAAATGAAGCAGTAGCTCAAAGGGAATGGTATAAACATTTTTCTTTTCTTCCTTCCTTCCTTCCTTCCTTCCTTCCTTCCTTCCTTCCTTCCTTCCTTTCTTTCTCTCTTGTTTTGTTTTGTTTTGTTTTGTTTTGTTTTGTTTTGAAACAGGCTCTCTATTATGTTGCTCTAGCTGTCCTGGAACTTGCTATGTAGACCAGGTTGTCCACCTCCCTCTTCCTCCTGAGTGGTTGGGTTAAAGGTGTATGTCACCATGCGACGCTAAGTGTTATTTTGTTAATGTGGTTTTCTTTTTTTTTTCAGTATTTGATAAAAAGACAACTTGGAGTGCTTGTTTGCAGAAAAGGGAAAAAGTAACTTAAAAATAAAGAGGAATAGAATCAAGAGCACCAAGAGCTTTTGGGGCTCAATAGGAGCCAGAAGTCTTTCCCCTGTCACAGACAGGGTGATAGGGATCCTAAGACCCACAACAGTAGGCTGGTAGGATTGGTGCTGGGAGATGATTAGTTCTATTTTATATTAATTTTGTATGTTTGCAGAGGAATTTAATCCAACAACATGGCTATTCTGGCCAGGGATCACATCTAAAGATCTTCTAGGTCTGTGTGATCTGGCTGGAATGACACATCTTTAATCCTTCTGGCTAGAATATAGTAATACCTTTAATCCTAAATTATGAAGATAATTTTGTAGAAGGATGCAACCATGCTTGAAAGTGATATCTCATTGAGGGGCAGACCAAGTAATGAATCAGAGAAAGATTTGACAGAATGAGTTAGAGAGAGGATACCACCAACTCTCATGAGAACAGCTCAGGAAAAGAATCGACTAAAAGAGCAGCAGAGAGATGAGGGGGGAGAGGGGAGGGAGGGGAAGGAAGGAAGGAGGAGGGAAGAAAGAGGAGGAGGAGGAGGAGGAGGAGGAGGAGGTGGTGGTGGAGGAGGAGGTAGTTTTACAGAGACAGGTTGCAGGGAAGACAAATCAAGCCAGAGAATCAGAAGGAGCCAGAAGATTAGAACAGATTGCCAGAGTTCAATTGAGGCAAAGCAGAGCAATTCAGTGAGAAGCTGAGAGAAGCCAGATCGAATCAGTCAGTTTAGACAAGACTGTAAGCCAGAACAGCTCAATTGAACCAGCCAGCCAGGGTTCAGAAAGAACTAAAAAGGATAATCTTACTCAGCAGTAAGCTGGGATGGCAATTATATCTGGTGAATAAAAGATACATTTACATGTGTAAAGGCAAAATTATAGACAGAGCAGCGGGGAGTACATATTGGACATTTGAGGGAAGAATGTGTGAAATAACTGTCATAAGCAGCAAGAAAACTGCTTTTAGTAGAGGATGTGTTATTCTTTGTCAACGTTGGATGACTGTTTGAAATATGATGTGCTCTGAAATAAGATAATTAAGCATGGGTAGATGATTTCCTCCATATACATAGAAAGTTGAGGATAGGGCTTTTCTAAATTAGTACAAGGGAAGGGAAGCAAGGGAATCAAGCCTTTCTAAGGCATTGATTATAGATAGGACTGACAGAGAAAACTGAATGAGGAAGAAACAAGAAACCATGATGAATATACAAATGGAGGGATTACTGGATTGTAGGTGATAATCATGTTGAAGATGTAGAAGAGTAGCTCTCTTTTTAATATATGTTTATTTTATTTTATATATATGAGATTTTGGCAGCATGCACAGATATGTGCACCACATGCATGCCTGGTAGGATGGATGTCCCGGAACTGGAACCACAGACAGTTGAGCTGCCATGTGGTTGCTGGGAATTGAACCTGAGTCCTCTGAAGGAGCAGCCAATGCTCTTAACCACTGAGCCATCTCTCTAGCCCTAGAGAGTAACTTTTATCAGGCTGTTGCTCTGAAAGTAAAGGAGAGAGCTAATCATTTCTTCCTCTTTAAAAAAAAAAAACAGAAAAAACTTAAATAACAGCTGCTAAATTTTACTGGGTATTTGCAATATGTCAGTCATCATTTTTATTGAGTATGTCATCATGTTAAATATCTATAGCACTACTATGAAATAGCTATTGTTCCCAATTCGTATTTAAGGAAACATATATAAAGGTTATGAGATTTACTCAAGATCATGAAGTTAATAAGTAGTAGCACAAGGATTACAGTCTAGGCCGAGTGATTCCCAGATGTGTTTTCTGAACCACTACCATGTTTTTCCACAAGGTATGCATAAAGACGTAATATAATCAAAGTAACAATCCTAGGCAGAAGTAACATCGAGGGACACTGACTATGATACTACTCAGGGTAGAATATGCAGCTGCATATTCTGGCACAATAATATAATGCCCCTCTTCTTAAGGAATCAAGGATCTAATTTGAAAAGTAATGTACAATGCATACATTTCAATACAAAGCTGTATATCATTAAGTTCCAGAGTTCTCCTGGTGATATTAGGGGCCTTTAAGGGGAGTGCATCAGAATGAACTGGAGTGCTTAAGGAAAGCCCTACGAGGCGGAGCACGAACTGTTGAACAGGATCTAGGATCCTACTAGCACTGTCTAAACATAGGGAAGCTGTGAAAAGGAGGGAGTTATTGATGCATTCAGATGATATTTTCTTGACTGTGTTTGAGTTTAGAGTAAGCAGATTACAATGATCACTTTGAAAAAGTAATTGTATTTGTGAATAAGTAAAGATAACTCCATAATGAAAATATGGATGTTTGGCTTTTTTCTCTTAAGTGTAAAAGGATATTTTAGAAGCTAATATTGACTGTTTCTTTTTTACCTCAGCTATTCCAGTTTTGGAAATAACAGATAATTCAATCTTGGATGAGTGGAGAGCAAGATTCTGTGTGGAAGATGTTCTTGAGAAGTATGTATCCTGAATCTCAAATTCTCTTTATCTGTAGAAGACAAACAGTAAGCTCCTCCGACTCCTGAAAATCCCTTTACTTCCCACACATTTTCTTCTTCAGTCTGGTAAAAGCTCTGATTTCAAGCACAAAGAAGAGGCTGATTGCCAGTTATTTATAGCCTCTTTTTATCCTCTCCCCATTTACCACAGTTTAATTATTACTCTCTTCGTTGATGTTACAAAAGATACTCAGAAATTAATGGTGGCATTATTCTTTTAGCTAATATGTCAATCTTCTGAACAAAGTTTATTAATCTATATTAATATTAAACTCCCTTTAATAAAAATGCAGACTTAACACCATTTTCTAATGTATTCTATCAACATTATGTATTATCCATTCTGTCATCCTTCAAATATTTGCATATTTATGTGTATATACAAACTAAGAAACAAGCAAAGATATAGCTGTGCATTCAAGAAACAGCTTAGGGGCTGGAGAGATGGCTCAGCAGTTAAGAGCACCGACTGCTCTTCCAGAGGTCCTGAGTTCAATTCCCAGCAACCACATGGTGGATCACAACCATCTGTAATGGGATCTGATGCCCTCTTCTGGTGTCTGAAGACAGCAACAGTGTACTTATATATAATAAATAAATAAATCTTTTAAAAAAAAAAGAAAATAGCTTAAGAACAGAGCATCACAATCACTGAGCAAAGCACACTGGCAGAGGAGGAGTGTGGAGCAATGAGAAGAAGAGGATGACTGTCCTCCTGTGCCTTGAATCCAGAAGCTACAGTTCTCAGTTCTAGTCCAAATAATGAATTGCTTCTCTTGATGCATAATGTGCATCAGACACAGGAGAGATGTTGTTATTATTCATATTTCTAAACATTTGTGATTTAAATATTTCTTTTTACATTTAATTTTGTTACTTATTCACTTTACATCCTGCTCACTGCCCCTTTCCAGTCACCCTTGCTCATAATCCTTCCCCCATCCTCTCACCTTCTCCTCTGAGTGCGTGGAGGCCTCTCTGGGTATTCTCCCACCTGGCACATCAAGTCTCTGTGAGGCTGGGTACTTCCTTTCCCACTGAGACCAGACAAGGCAGCCCAGCTAGAAGAACATATCCCATGTACAGGTAACAGCTTTTAGGATAGCTCCCATTCCAGTTGTTCAGGACCCACATGAAGGCCAAGCTGCACATTTGCTACATATGTGCAGGGAGGCCTAGGTCCAGCCTATGCATGTTCCTTGGTTGGTGGTTCAGACTCTGAGAGCCCCAAGGGTCCAGGTTACTCTGTTGGTCTTAATGTGGAGTTCCTCTCCCCTCAGGCCCTAATTTAAATATTTCTTAATTGCAATGAAAATAAATGACAAAAACCCCATCACATTTACTTCTATGGCTTATATCCAGATTTCATTTATTTTTATTCTAAATCATAGTCTGCTGTATGAACATACCACATTTTACTTTACCTGCTCATTAGGACAGACATTAAGGTTGTTTTTCCTTTTTTGCAATTGTAATTCTGCTGTTAACCTTCATATTCAAGTTTTTGTGTAAACAATTATCTAGGATTGGAATTACTGGGTTATACAGTAACAACTCTGAGGAACTGCCAGGTGTGATCCAGTCAACTGTACTATTTATATTTCTACAGGTATCATACAGCTTTTGATTTATTCTCATCCTTGCTAATACTTTATCATCTGTTCTTTGCCTTATAGCTGTACTAGTGAGTTAAGAGGACAACAGGAAAATAAACATAGGGTTAGTATCAACAGGAAGTTATCGCCTCCCACCCCCCACCTGTAAACACTCAACCTTTGTGGTCATGTATTATCGCTTCCAAACTGATCCAACAGAGATGGGTCCAGGAGGAGTAACAGTCAAACCTGTCCCTCTCCCACATTTGATTTCCTGATGGCTGATCCCAGCTATAAATCAGAGGATAAAAGCCTGCTTTTAAGTGTTTTGTGTGTATTCCACATACAAATCCTGAATCAGACCTGTGGTTTGCAAATGCTTTTGTCCTGTGGTTTGTCTTCTCACTTTCCTGATGGTGTCCTCTGACGCACATCTTAAAACTTTGATAGTTGAACTTGTGTAGCATCCCCTCTCAGAAGTTCGTTTAATATTATATATATAAGAAAAATTTACACACCCCAAGGTCAATGGAATTTACTCCTTTATTTTCTTTTAATTTATTTCTTCTAAGAAGAAAATAAAGAAATTCAAAGAAAAGGAGGCTATCAACTCGAGAGTTGGAGATGTGGGAGGTGCTGGACAGAGGAAATGTTATAATTCTATTTCAATTGAAGACATTTTTAAAGACATAAATTAGATCATGAAATACCTCTAACACACAAATCCCGTGAGGAAGAGAGCTGAACACCCAGAAGTGCAGACATACTGAAACCACAGGACAGACTGCCACTTATGCACACCTCTGACCCCATCCCTGGTCCAAGAGGAAACTGCATAGTGGGTCTGGACACAGGAATATAGGAACAGTCAGCCACCAGTACCTGTGGTTCTGGCCTACATCCAGGACTGAACTAAACCGGCCAAAAAGCTCCTTACACCCAAATCCCGTGGGGGAGAGAGCTGGACCCTCAGAAGGGTGGACACTCCTGAGAAGTTAGAGGAGACTACCCTCTGCCCACAGTCCAGATCCAAGAGGGAATAACTGAGTTGCAACTGTGCCCCCTGGGTGCAAGGAACTAGGAACAATCAGGGGCAGGACCCTTCTGATTCCTACCCATGCCTAGAGCTGAAAGACAGTCTCCAGCAGTGCCTACACGCCTGAAATCAGAGCACCTGTTCTCAGAAAAGGCTGAAAGAAAACAGGAAAACAGTTCTACAGGAGTGCTGACACAAAGGCCTACAGCAGGATCAAGTCACTCTCAGAAACAGCAAGACAAGCAAACACCAGAGACAACCCAATGGCTAGAGGCAAACGCAGGAACCTAAGCAACAGAAATCAAGAATACTTGGCATCATCTGAGCCCAGTTCTCCCACCAAAGAAAATACTGAATATCCAAACACATCAGAAAAGCAAGATTTAGATTGAAAATCACATTTTATGAAAATGATGGAGGACTTTAAGAAAGACATAAATGACTCCCTTAAAGAAACGCAGGAAAACACAAGTAAACAAGTAGAAGCTCTTAGAGAGGGAACACAAAAATCCCTGAAAGAATTACAGGAAAACACAACCAAACAGGTGAATGAATTGAACAAAACCATCCAAGATTTAAAAATGGAAATAAAAACAATAAAGAAAGCACAAAGGGAGATAACCTGGAGACAGAAAACCTAAGGAAGAGAAAAGGAGTCGTAGGTACAAGCATTACCAACAGAATACAAGAGATAGAAGAGAGAATCTCAGGGGCAGAAGATACCATAGAAAACATCAACAGAACTGTCAAAGATAATGTAAAATGAAAGAGCTTCTAGCCCAAAATATCCAGGACACAATGAGAAGATCAAACCTAAGGATAATAGGTATAGAAGAGAGTAAAGACTCCCAACTCAAAGGACCAGTAAATATAGTCAACAAAATTATAGAAGAAAACTTTCCTAACCTAAAGAAAGAGATGCCCATAAACATAGAGGAAGCCTACAGAACTTCAAATAGAATGAACCAGAAGAGAAATTCCTCCCATCACATAATAGTTAAAACACCAAATGCACAAAACAAAGGAAGAATATTAAAAGCAGTAAGGGAAAAAAGGTGAAGTGACATATAAAGGCAGACCTATAAGAATTATACCAGACTTCTCACCAGAGACTATGAAAGCCAGAAGATCCTGGACAGATATCATACAGACCCTAAGAGAACACAAATGCCAGCCCAAGCTACTGTATCCAGCAAAACTCTCTATTAACATAGATGGAGAAACCAAGATATTCCATAACAAAACAAAATTTACACAGTATCTTTCTACAAATCCAGCCCTACAAAGGATAATAGATGGAAAACTCCAACACAAGGAGAGAAACTACACTGTACAGAAAGCAATCTTGCAATGAAACCAAAAGAGAGACACAAGCATAATTCCACCTCTAACAACAAAAATAACAGGAAGGAACAATCAGTATTCCTTAATATCTCTCAACATCAAAAGACATAGACTAACAGACTGGATACATAAAGAGGATAGCATTTTGCTGCATGCAGGAACACACCTCAGAGACAAAGACAGACACTACTTCAGAGTAAATGGCTGGAAAACAGCTTTCGAAGCAAATGGCCTGAAGAAACAAGCTGGAGTTGCCATTCTAATATCAAATAAAATCAACTTGCAGCCAAAAATCATTAAAAAATATAAGGAAGGACTCTTCATATCCATCAAAGGAAAAATCCACCAAGATGAACTTTTAATCCTAAATATGTATGCTCCAAATACAAGGGCACCTACATTCATAAAAGAAACCTTACTAAGCTCAAAGCACACATTGTACCTCACACAATAATAGTAGGAGATTTCAATGAACAGAGCATGGAAACAGAAATTAAACAGAGACATATAGAAACTAGCAGAAGTTATGAACCAAATAGATTTAACAGATATGTATAGAACATTCCATCCTTAAAGAAAAGGATATACCTTCTTCTCAGTACCTCATGGTACCTTCTCCAAAATAGACGCATAATCGGTCACAAAGCAGGCCTCAACAGATACAAGAAGATTGAGATAATCCCTTGCATCCTATCAGATCACCATGGACTAAGACTGGTCTTCAATAACAATAAAAACGACAGAGAGCCCACATATACAAGGAAATTGAACAATGCTCTACTCAGTGATAGCTTGGTCAAGGAAGAAATAAAGAAAGAAATTAAAGACTTCTTAGAATTTAATGAAAATGAAGATACAACATACCCAAACTTATGGGACACAATGAAAGCAGTGCTAAGAGGAAAACTCATAACTCTGAGTGTCTGCAAAATAGAAACAGGAGAGAGCATATATCAACAGCTTGACAGCACACCTAAAAACTCTAAAACAAAAATAAACAAATAAACCCAAGAGGAGTAGAAGTCAGGAAATAATCAAACTCAGGGCTGAAATCAACCAAGTAAAACAAAAAGGACTCTGCAAAGAATCAACAAAACCAGGAGCTGGTTCTTTGAGAAAATCAACCAGATAGATAAACCCTTAGCCAGATTAACCAGAGGTCACAGAGAGTGTGTCAAAATTAACAAAATCAGAAATGAAAAGGAAAACATAACAACAGAATCTGAAGAAATTAAAAAAAAATCATCAGGTCCTACTACAAAAGCCTATATTCAACCAAACTGGAAAATCTGGAGGAAAAGGACAATTTTCTAGATAGATACCAGGTACCAAAGTTAAATCAGGAACAAATAAATCATCTAAACAACCCCATAAGTCCTAAAGAAATAGAAGCAGTTATTAAAAGTCTCCCAACCAAAAAGAGCCCAGGACCATATGGGTTCAGTGCAGAATTCTATCAGACCTTCATAGAAGTCCTGAAACCAATACTGTCCAAACTATTCCAGAAAATAGAAACAGACAGAGCACTACCAAATTCCTTCTATGAAGCCACAATTATTCCTGTATCAAAACCACAGAAAGATCCAACAAAGAAAGAGAACTTCAGATTAATTTCCCTTATGAATATCGACGCAAAAATATTCAATAAAATTCTTGCAAACTGAATCCAAGAACACATCAAAACGATCATCCATCATGATAAAGTAGGCTTCATCCCAGGGATACAGGGATGGTTTAATATATGGAAATCCATCAACATAATCCACTCTGCAAACAAACTCAAAGTTAAGAACCACATGATCATTTCATTAGATGTTGAGAAAGCATTTCATAAAATTCAACACCCCTTCATGATAAAAGTCCTGGAAATCTCAGGAATTCAAGGCCCATACCTAAACATAGTAAAAAGCAATATACAGCAAACCAGTAGCTAACATCAAACTAAATGGAGAGAAACTTGAAGCAATCCCACTAAAGTCAGGGACTAAACAAGGCTGCCTACTCTCTCCCTACTTATTCAATATAGTTCTCGAAGTCCTAGCCAGAGCAATCAGACAATGAAAGGAGGTCAAAGGGATACAAATTGAAAGGGAAGAAGTAAAAATACCACTATTTGCAGATGATATTATAGTATACTTAAGTGACCTCAAAAGTTTCACCAGAGAACTCCTAAACCTGATAAGGAGCTTCAACAAAGTGTCTGGCTATAAAATTAACTCAAACAAATCAGTAGCCTTTCTCTACTCAAAGGATAAACAGGCTGAGAAAGAAATTAGGGAAATGACACCCTTCACAACAGGCCCAAATAATATAAAATATCTTGGTGTGACTTTAACCAAGCAAATGAAAGATCTGTATGACAAGTACTTCAAGTCTCTGAAGAAAGAAATTGAAGGTCTCAGAAGATGGAAAGATCTTCCATGTTCATGGATTGACAGGATTAATATAGTAAAGATGGCCATTTTGCCAAAAGCAATCTACAGAGTCAATCCAATCCCCATCAAAATTCCTACTCAATTCTTTATAGAGATAGAAAGAGCAATTTTCAAGTTCATTTGGAATAACAAAAATCCCAGGGTATCAAAAACTATCCTCAACAATAAAAGAACTTCTAGGGGAATCACCATCCCTGGCCTCAAGCAGTATTACAGAGCAATAGCCATAAAAATTGTATGGTATTGGTACAGAGACAGGCAGGTAGATCAGTGGAACAGAATTGAAGACCCAGAAATGAATCCACACACCTATGGTCACTTGATCTTTGACAAAGGAGCTAAAACCATCCAATGGAAAAAAGATAGCATGTTCAACAAATGGTGCTGGTTCAACTGGAGGTCAGCTTGTAGAAGAATGCAAATCTATCCATTCTTATCACCCTGTACAAAGCTTAAGTCCAAGTGGATCAAGGACTTCCACATCAAACCAGAACTGGGGAGAGGATAGGGGACTTATGGACAGGAAACCAGAAAAGGGAATAACGTTTGAAATGTAAATAAAGAAATATATCTTATTAAAAACAACTTGAGGGAAGGTCACCCAGTGTTACTTGGGTCTAACCACATATTCTCTTGGCCCTGGAACAACCAGGTCTTGAGGGCTCAATGTTAGCATTGAAATACAAGCAGCATCAGACCTACTTACTTAAATGTCCTGTTAGTGGATTTTTCCTTTGATGAGTATGTCGTGTCCTTCCCCATCTCTGCTGATTAGGTTTGAAGTCTGTTTTGTCAGATACTAAGATGGCTACACCAGCTCGCTTTAAAGGTTCATTTTCTTGAAATATCTTTTCTACCGTTTTACCACCTTTTACCGTTCATCTTTTTACCCTTTTGTCAAGGATGACTATCCTTGGTGTAAAGGTATGTTTCTGGGTGCAGCAGAAGGATCTGTCCTGTTTTCCATCCATACAGTTAGTCACTCTGTTGGGAAGCTGAGACCATTTGTGTTGAGATAGAGCAGTAAGCAGTGCTTGCTGATTCCTGTTACTGTGCTCTTGAGTTGTGTGTGTGTGTGTGTGTGTGTGTGTGTGTGTGTGTTTCCCCACTTTTAGTTTGCTGGTCTAGGATTACTTTTTCATTGTGCTTTTGTTAGGTGTAGTTAACCTCTTTAGGCTGAAGTTTGCTTTCTAGCACCTATGGGGCTGTATTTGTTTTTATCAAGGAATGTCTTATTATCACCATATATTGTGATTGAGGGTTTGCTGGGAAGAGTAGTCCAGGCTGGCATCTGTGGTCTCTGAAAGTCTGTAGCACATCTGTTTAGGCCCTTCTGGCTGCTAGAGTCTCTATTGAGAAGTCACCTATTATTTTTATAGGTCTACCTTTATTTATTTCTTGGTCTTTTACCCTTGCAACTTTTAATATTTTCTTTCTTTTCTGTATGTTTAGAGTTTTGATTATTATGTACCAAGGGGAATTTCTTTTCTGGTCCAGTCAATTTGGTGGTCTTTATACTTCTTCTGCTTTGATAGACATTCTCTTTCTGTAGGTTAGGAAATTTTTCTTCTATGATTTTGCTAAAAGTATTTTCAGTGCCCTTCACCTGGGTTTCTTCTCCTTCTATTTCTATTATTCTTAGATTTGTTTGTTTGTTTGTTTTTCTATAGTGCCCCAGATTTCCTGGATGTCTTGTAAGAGAATTTTTCTTTTTTTTCTTTCTTTTAGATTTAACATTTTCTTTAACAAGGTATCTATTTTTTTTTTAGTGTGTCTTCCATACCTGAGATTTTTCCCTTCCATATCTTGTATTCTGTTGATGAGGTTTACCCCTTGAGGTTCCTGTTCGAGGTCCTAAATTTTTCATTTCCAAATTTCCTTCAGATTATGTTTTCTTTATTGATTCTGTTTCCACTTTCAGGTTTTGAACTGTTTTGTTGATTTATTTCTACTGTTGGCGTTTTTATAAATTTCTTTAAGGGATTCATTCATTTCCTCTTTAAGGAGCTCTATCATATTCATAAAGGCTCTTTTAAGGTCTTTCCCTGGTGTTTCGGGTATGGTGCAATACTCAAGGCATACTATGATAGGGTTGCTAGGCACTAATGGAGACAAGTGACCTGACTCTTAGTGATTGTATTTTTATGCTGTTGTCTAGGCATCGTAATTTTGGGAAGATCTTAATTCTAGGTACTGATATCTGGTCTTGTCTATGGTGAGTGGGTGTTTTATTCCTGTGTTTCAATTGCTGTCTCTGGTACTTAGGAGAGTGCATTTGGTGTCTCTGTGTTTCCTGGTAGGAAATTCTTCTAGGATCCTGATAGGTATGTTCCCAAGGGATTCTGGGTAAAATATGTTTCTATGTATTGAGAGGTGACGGGGTCTGCAGGAGGGAAGGAAGCAGAGTGTTCCACAGAATGTGTTTAGTTCCCTGGAATGGGGATGGGAGAGGCCACAGCAGTTAGTCTACAGAACTAGGGATGAGACTGAGGGATTGGACTTGGAGGAATGGAGGGAGAGGTGAGGATCTGCAGTTAGCCGTCTTGCTCCCCTGGCCTGAGTGGCTTGAGGGTTCTCAGAGAGTGCCTGCTGGAGTTGGAGGCTGGGTACAGCAGGTGGTCTGCTACAGGGCTGGGGATAAAACTGGGGCACTGGATTTGGGGAAGAGGGAGAGGTGAAGATATGGAGTTTTGGAGTGGCCTGTGGGTTTCCAGAGGGTTCCTGCTTGGGCTTGGGGGCTGGGATAAAGCAATGGGGAGAGGAGGTTAGGAGGGGAAGATCTGTGTGATATTGAAGAACAAGCATTGATTATAAAATATAATGGAAGTCTGCCAATGAGTGGCAAAAGTTGCAAATAAGTAAGTAAAAATAATCAGTGTAACTTATACAAAACTACTTCTGTTTTTAGGAGATGTGTTGTTAGGAAATTATTAAATAAGCACATATAAATAAATGATGCTTGCATTGTTGCTCGTAGTAACAGTCCCAAAAATATACAAATGTCCAGTAGAAAAGCTGGTTAAATCAATGACCGTTCATTTCATATAGTAGCTTTCAATCAGCTTAGCAGGATGCTTGAAGTAATTAAGTGAAAAAAGATTTATTTTGGTCTGCAGTTTTGGAGTCCGTGAGCATAACCAATTGATTTGGGCCTGTAGTGAGCTGGCGCACCATGGCAAGGCCACACGGGGGAGCAAAAGTGCTCATATCATGAACCCACATAGAAGAGGAAAGAAAGGGGCAGAGCCCCACTATCCCATTTAAGGACATACTCTCAGAGGCCCAAACACCTCCCAGGCAACCCTGTCTTTCCTAAGCTCTGCTGCCTCCCACTAGTGCCACTCGGGAAGTTATGAAAGATCCAAAATATAGCAGTGATATGTGGAATTCTGGTGTTCCGCCACAAATTGAACGTCAATGGTGAACATGTGAATAGACCCACTCTCCGCAGCTCGGTAGGAGAAGCATCATGGGATACTGTGTGTGTGAACAATGTGCGATTCTGTTTAAGATCCTTGATGACTTTGAATAGTCTTGCATTTCTTTCAAGTGGTGGGGACTACAGATTGTTTTTCTTAGTGTCCACTGGAATTTGGCAGTTTCCAGGATGAACACATACTGTTTATTAATACAAATGTTTTAGAATACATACAGATAAAGTCAATACTTTTGTATCGCAGAAAGACAGTTACAGGAAGGATGATTAATGGCACATTTGAGGAAATTGTTCCAAGTTCCAATCCAAACTCTCCACCTGGGGTAGAGGACGACAAGTCGGAGCCCTGGAAGGGCTACGTGGAAGACTTTACTCCTGTCAAGTGCTCCCCAGCCTACCCAGGAGTGAAAGTGGAGCACCAAGGTAGCAATGTTAAGTTGTTTCCCACCAATCCTACTGATAGACGTAACTCCATTTCTGCTTCTCAGTTATGTTCTAAATGTCTTTATTTTATTAGGCATGTCTACCTCCATGACTGTTAAGTCTGGCTTTTGCCATGCTAACAGTATTTTCTCTTTCACATTAATATACTTTTCACAGATGGATTTCTAAGTTTAAGTTTGCCAAAACTCAAACTCTGGTATGTTCCGGCATGGTCTGCAATATAATCGTCTCTGGGTTCAGATCCTGTGACAGCAGAAGTATTGTGGGACAGTAAGTTTTAGGTTCTAAAGTTATTCCTGTCTGCTGCTTCTCAAAACAACCCAACGGTACTCAGTCTTATCTAATGTACGTGAAATCGAACCTCAAATCAGAGATGGAGAAATGCACCAAGTTTTAAAGAGTTATTGTCAGCATTAACTAATTTATGTTTTATCCAAACTGTTTTCTAAATCTCCTTCCTCTCTAACTGGCCGAGTTCTTAAAATGTTGCTGAGAACTGGCTTCTTGTATTGTGATGGCCAATTCTCTGTTTAGTGGCAAACTTGAAGGTTCATTATATAATCATTCCTGCTATTTAAGAAATGCTATAGCTGGGAGTGCTGTAATCCTTAAATTCGGCACCTTTAATTCCAGAGACAGGTGGATCTCTGTGAGTTCAAGGCTAATCTGGTCCACAGAGTGAGTTCCAGGATAACCAGGGCTGTATAGACAAACCCTGACTCAAAAAAGAAAAAAATTACTGTAGCTAAGTTACTTTACTGTTGTTTTGTGTGATGTAGTTTAGGGAAAATTGTCATTGAGGCTTGAGGGTAGATTATGGTTTTAGTTTTCTTTTATAATTTCTTTATCTTGATTTATTATCAAAACTTCTTATAAAATTTTGTGGGATGAAAAATATATTTATATTACTTTATATATGTATGTAGGGATATTTATAAAAAACTAACAGGCTACACACATGGAGCTGTTATTATTCTGTGGCAACTACAAGCCATTGTTGGATAAGATCAATTAACTAAGATAAAATAATGCTTATTGGGCTGGAGAGATGGCTCAGCTGTTAAAGGCTAGGCTCACAACCACAATAATGCTTATTTTCCATTTGTGTCTTGTATCATATATATCATTTTATTATCTTTGTAATCTATTTTTTGTAGTTATATATTGTCTTAGTTTGGGTTCCATTTGTGTGAAGAGACATCATGGCCAAGGGAACTCTAATAAAGGAAAATATTTAATTGGGGCTGACTTACAGGTTCAGTCCATTATCACCATGTCAGGAAGCATGGCGGTGTGCAGGCAGACTTGGTACTGGAGGAGCCGAGAGTTCTACATCTTGATCCAAAAGCAGTGGCAGGACACTATCTTCTGCAGGCACCCAGGAGGAGGGTGTCTTCCGCACTGGGCGGAACGTTTCTCGTTATTTCACTGAGGATAACCTTGGAGATAGAAACATTTCACTGACTTTGTCCTTAGCTTTAGCAAGCACCACTGGCATAGTGAGAATGGCTTATTCCCGGCAGCCTTGTCCTCACTGGGTTCATCACTGCTGATACTGTGAACACGTAAGCCAGCGTGGTGGGGAGAATGTATGTTTTACTTGCATCTTTCAAAGCTACTGGCGTGTAGTGGCTATCTGTATCTTTTTCTTTTGTAAAGTGAGTCTTATTTTCTACTGGCATGCATTTTTATATGTAAAGACACCAATAATCCAAATGCATTTAACTCTAATCTGATTAGTTCTGCCGATGTTTCCCCTTGTCGATTCTAGCACTGCATTTGTGCTTAGAAAAATGTTTCTCTATTATATAACTTTTTCATTAAGGATTTGTTTGATTTGAGACAGGGTCTCTCTGTGTAGCCATGGCTGGTTTAGAACTCACTTTGTAGACCAGGCTGGCTTTAAACTCAGAGAAATCTGCCTCCTGAGTATTGGGATTTTAAGTGTGTGCCATGACACCCCACTAAGATTTTTAATGTTTTATGTAATTTTATTTCAGCTTTTTTATGTTTTTATGTTTAGGGACATTTGAAAAAATGTTTAAACATTTTGGTATTTGTTCCAATATCATTTAGCTAAGAGTCTTTCCCTATTAGAGATGATGCTTCTATTAAACGCGAAGTTCTTACCACTCCAGCTGAATTCTGGACTGTCTATGGCTTTGTCTATTGTGTCGGTGTCATAATTTGCACTCTTGTATACCTGTGACGTATGTTAACTGTTGGTTTTTCCCTCGACTTGGTGTATTTATTTGTCTAGATTTACTTTACAGTCACTTTCCTAGAAATAACAACTGTTGGAAAGTCAGGGTCAGATCCTTTAAAGTGTTTTGGTTAGCTTTCAAGGCTGTTTTCATCTGCTTGACTTGGGTCTCCTAAGTAGAGTTCCCTGTCACCAAGCCTCTTGTTCCTGCTTCTTTCATAACTAACCCCGTTGCATTCCTGCTTATCATTTGTCTATAATAGAGTCATACCATGCTTGCTGTGGAGTGAGAACTCCGGGCATACAGCTCCCTGTATTTGCATAAGGAAGCAACCACCCCTTGTGAAAACAGCCTTTGTCTAGCAGCATTGGTTGTGGAGACTTGCTGACCTCTAGTGGCTGCATGGAAAATGATAGTCGAATTGAAGGGACTGAAAGGGTATAGGTATGCTGCTAAGTGCGGCAGACATATCAGGATGTGGTTTTATTTGGGATGCCAGGCTCAGAGCTTGTGTTTTAAAGAGTTACAAGGAGATGGGGGATATAAACCAATGTTGTTTCACTCTTAACATGACTCCATTGGTATTTGCAGAATGGGTGGGTGACACAAATAAACCACCTTTAATTTTCTCAGATAAAACCTGAGATTGGCAGGAACTTAAATGATTTGGATGGTCACTGGGTTTTGTTGTTGTTATTGTTTTGTTTTGTTTTTCCATTCACTGATGTCTCTTTTTCTTTTTTTTAAATTGGATATTTTTTATTTACATTTCAAATGTTATTCCCTTTCCCGGTTTCACATCCACAAGCCCCCTATCCCTTCCCTCTCCCCTTCTTCTATAAAGGTTTTCCCTACCCATCCATTCCCCCTTTGTGCCCCCCTCCCGACATTCCCTTATACTTGGGGGTCCAACCTTGGCAGGACCAAGGGCTTCTCCTCCCATTGGTGCCCAACAAGGCTATCCTCTGCTACATACGCAGGTGGAGCCATGGATCTGTCCCATGTGCACTCTTTGGGTAGTGGTTTAGTTTCTGGAACCTCTGGTTGGTTGGCATTGCTGTTCTTATGGGGTTGCAAGCCCCTTTAACTTCTTCAGTCCTTTCTCTGATTCCTCCAACAGTGGTCCAGTTCTCAGTTCAGTGGTTTGCTGTTGGCATTCGCCTCTGTAGTTGACATGCTCTGGCTGTGTCTCTCAGGAGACATCTATATCGGGTTCCTGTCAGCCTGCACTTCTTAGCTTCATTGGATGGCCACTTAAGAGGCTGGTTCATATCTCAAGTTCTTCTTTGATACATGATTTGGCACAGGCAAGGGATGCTCCCAGCTGCTTGTCAGATATTGATTAGGTGCATGCATATCACTTATGTAGTCAGCCATGAGAGACATCACTACCTGAAAACTACATGCTGTTCCTCTCTGAAACTGGCTGCCCCACTTAACCGAAAGACTTCTGTTCAGAACAAGAGACCTGTCCACTCTCCATACTCAAGGAGGCTTTTATGTTGGAGACATTGACTTTCTGAGCATTTCTTTCTCTAAGTGTCCATTTTCTTCTCTCTTTTCACTAAGAAATTTATTGAACCTGGGCAGGTTTAATGTTCCCATCCAAGACTTAGAAACTCATGCAAGTAGCCAAGAGTCTAACCCAAACATAGAAGGTTAGGAGAGAAAGGAAATTTTACGTTCCCGGTTAATATTACCAGCAGTGTTTTTAATATGTAAAGTCTATCATAGTTTCTAAGTAGCTGTTCCAGTATACAGTTTTCACTGCAGTTAGCTGTGTGTCAGCCTTGTATGAACAGCTTTATAATGATGGAGTCAGTGGTTTCATGTGTGCTTTCTAGATCAGATCCAGGCACTATGTGTCCTTACAGATGCAGAGAACAGAAAACCAGACTCAGCCAGAGCCCAGGATTCTTATTTCTTTGAACCTTCTGGTGCGGTTTTAAAGATGATTGATTCAGCCGTCTTTGTTGCTAAAGCACCTATCACACAGTGCATCTCTTTCAGAACGTTTGCCTTGTTCCCATGTGCTCAATAACACTACGTTCTATTGAGATTTTCCTTTTGCTGGGCACCACAGTCTGTGTTTTATATACATAGTATAATGGAGAACTTAACGATTCAGTGTGCTTGAAGAATCTGTTAATATTTAATGTTTAGACATCTGGTCTAACTGTTAGATTTTTAATTCCTTATTTCTTTTCAGGATTACTTATTGATGAGGAAATGATTTTCATGAACAAAGCAATGGATAATCATCTGCCGACTGTGAATACTCTCTTGGGCAGACTAAAGCTCTATCTGGTGAAGGATCCGCTCTTAGAGTTCAAAGAAGGGCCCTGTGGAAAGGATAATTTCATGTATGTAACTCCCAGTCTATATTTGCTCTAACACCGGAGAACATCCTCTGTACAGCCACAGGTTTAGATGCTGTGGGGAGAGTTCTGCTGCTTCATCTCAACCTACATGAGAGTCTTTGTGTGTTTAATTGACAATGTTTGTTAAATGTTTTTAGTATTAATTAATCTTGTTTTATTTTTGATTTAAGGGAGTGCTTCTCTGTTCAAGAACGTTCGGAACCTTTTGTGAGAGATTTCCATATGGCTGAGGAGACCTTTTATAAGGAGAAACTAGTATGTTTCAATAGAATCATAACACTTGCTTTCAGTAATGTATTTATAGAAGTAAGGGAACATACCTTTATAAGTTTTAGTAATTTACTTTAACTGTTTACAACTATCATGTGAAAATATTTTAATACTAAGTTGACTATGTATCAATTATGGAGTCAAATTTACTTCTAAATAATGAGTCTCAGCCATAGCTGAGGTTGAAGTTGGATCCTACCCAGTTACATCCTGAGTTAATTGGTCTAGTGGGCAGTCCAGGTACAGAGAACTTTCAAACCTCTTTTAGCAACTTTAATCACTATATTTGGTATAGAAATGTAAGTAGTAACATTTAAAAATTATAGCTGAATTCTATTATTATCATTCTAATTTAAGTACACATAATGTTTTGTGGACAACTGAAACATTTTAAATACTGAGACTTTTCTTAATACTTTCAGAGGATATACACACAAGGCAGTAAAGGTACTTCAAGGGTTTCCTTACAGATAAGATGTGAACAACTTGGTAAAGATATTAACTTGCTTATGAATTCCTGACTCCATTTAATTTCCCTTCTCTTGTTAGTTCTGAGTGGTGCAGTCTCACATGTTGAGAAATATTATCTATGAGGGTGAGAGAAAAATACAGCCCCTGGGGCGTGGTAGAGATGAGCTCTAGTCACAGCCATCTTTTCAGTTTGTGCTACTTTTCTATCTCTCATTTTCTGTGGTAATTCCTTTTTTTTTTTCTTTTTGGTTCTTTTTTTTTTTTTTTTTTTTTTTTTTTTCGGAGCTGGGGACCGAACCCAGGGCCTTGTGCTTCCTAGGTAAGGGCTCTACCACTGAGCTAAATCCCCAACCCTGGTAATTCCTTTTAATTTATAATTTCTAAAATTTATTTTACTAGTGAAAATGAAGATACAAACACATTTAGAGATACTGTATGTCACTAAGGTGATGGAAATTATAAAAAGATTATTCAACAAAGGCATTGCTTGTAAAAGAAACCTGTTTTTGATTTCTAAACCTCTATTTCTTGAAAGTCTGTATGGCATTCAAGACAGAGTACAACTTGTTTAAATTTTAGTTGCCACTAAACAAACATATCCATTTAAGAACTAAATGTATTTCCTTGGAACTATTCTGTAAATTTTTTAAATGTTATATTATTTCAGCCATCAGTTTTTCCTTTTGAGCTTAAATCCTTGATGTCTACAAATTCCAAACAAGAAATGCTGGTTCTACCACCATCAAAACTGAAGGAATTATTAGACTCAATACCGAAAACAGTGGACTCTGTAGATGAAAATGAACATTTCAACAGAGGTGAGAGTGCACTTAGAAATGTGTTCCTTGTGAAAACTCCTTGTTGTTGGAGTTGTTATTGACTAAAATACTTTACAGAGGTGCTCTGAGTTACCTGATGAATGCTCGGGGGCATCGCCGTTAGACTCTTCTCCCACTGTCCCTTTTTCTCTGGTGCTGGATTTGAGTCCGGGCCTTTGTGGCTAGCAGGCACTCTACCACTGAGTTCTGTCTCTGAGATCCGACTTAGATTTGGTTATTCTGCAATTCAGTAAAATGTAACCATACATGTGATCTTCCTGTGGCTGGTCTCTTTCACTTACCATAATTTTTTCAAACTTATGTATGTTACAGGATGTATCAGTGCTTCGTTGATTTTTATAACCAAATAATATCCCATTGTAGAGATGTTTTCTCACATTTTATTTACCCATGATGCATCTGTTGACAGACATTTGAATTATTTATATGCTTTAATGTTATAAACTTGCTAAATATTTATTTAGAAGTTTGTGTGTTATTTATATCATTTTGGTTTAACTTTTTAATGGGTTTTGTCCTATGCTTTTCCTACTTCCGTAGTTTTGTTGGTCTTCCCTCGTACTTCCAATGCTCTGCCCTTCTCCTGCTAGTCCCCTTCCTTCCCTTTCTCCATGTCGCATGGATTCTCTTACCTTTTAACATCCTCTTCCTCTAACTGCACTTTAATTTTAAATTTTTGTAATTATACTTATGTACAGAGAACTTAGCAGGGTACATTTAGCCCAGTTTAGTGGCAAGTTCTTTAGTCTTTACCTTTTTCCAGCTTGGCAGTTTGAGCCACAGACTTAGGGCCTGGGGTGTTGCCTTCCCATAGGCAGCAGATGTCACTATATCTGTCATTCTAATTGGTTCTAATAGATTCCACCAGCTTAAGCAGAGCACCCTTGTCTTCCAAGTTACCCTGTGTGAAGGCAGCAGTGGTGCATGTCCTCCTGTGGACCAGGCGCCCCAGCCTGGCCTTTCCCTTGATGATGCGATAAGGCACCCCATTTTTTGACACAAGGCAGGCAGGAAAACCACCAGCTCAGTGGGGTCTGTCTACATCATGTGCAGTTACCACCAGCTGAGCATTCTTGTTCTCCACCAAGGTGGTGACCATATTGACCCCTGCTCGGAGGACAGGTGGCCTCTTAGTTGGGATGTCCCCTTTGTCAGCAGCTTTCTTCTCAGCACGGGCCAGCAGCCTTTGCTGCTTCTGCTTTGTCTCTGGGCTGTACTTGTGGGCAAGCTTAAGCAGCTGGGTAACTGTCTACTGGTCTAGGGCCTGGGGAACTGGTTAATGGCAGGAAGCACTTTGAGCAGCTTATAGAGGATGGCGCTTTACCTCTGAAGCCGATATTACCAGAGCCATTTTATGAAGTGGGTGAGATCTCTTTGGAGCTCAAAGACCTGTCAAATGCCAAAGTTCTTAAATGTTTTCTCAAACTGGGATCACTTTTTGGCTTCTCTTCAGTCTTCTTTCCTTTGGGTACCTTGCTTGGCTAGAGGAGATGAAAGAAAATTGGCTCCAGTTATATAATTCAGCACTTGGTCTATTGCCAGTTGACTTTTATGCTGAGTGAGAGAGATGGGCCTTGTGTCACTCTTGTGCTTGTGGATATCCAGATTTCCCAGCACCAATTTTAAAGAGGCTGGGTTTTCTGTTTGTTTTTGTTTGTTTGTTTTTAATGTCTGTTTCTATGCGTTTGTCAAATAATGCAGTGACTGTAGCTGTGTTGGTTTATTTCTAGTTCCCTGTCTCTTCTGCTGGCTGACATGTCCACATACACGTGTTTCGTTTCCTCTCAGGATGTGTGTGAGGGCAGAGCTGCTGCATCATGAGAACCCCACCTCGTAACTTCCTGAGGAGCTGCCAGAAGGTGTGCCTGAGTGCTTGCAGTGGTTTCAGGGTTCTGATGACTGGCCTCCTCTTTTAAACTTGTTATCAGGCGTTGAAATACCTGGCCTAGTGGGCGTGAATTGGTAGCACATGGTAGTGGGCTTTGACATTCCTGGGTAGCTTTTCATGTGCTAACAGCCATGTATGTACTGTCCTTGGCTGCTTTTCATGTGCTAACAGCCATGTATGTACTGTCCTTGGCTGCTTTTCATGTGCTAACAGCCATGTATGTACTGTCCTTGGCTGCTTGGTTTAGATACTTTGTCTGCTTTTAATCTGGTTGTCCTCCTGTGTGTGAGTCAGGGTGTTTCCACGCTGCTGTCTTAGTGAATGGTGCTGCGTGTACACCCGTGTGTGGCTATTGCTCTGAGATACTGTTTGTGCTCATTCTGGATGGCTGTCCCAGCAGCAGGCTTGCCAGACTGTGTATATACCAGCTCTATTTTTAGTTGTACTAATTCACATTTCTAGTCACAGTATATGAAGATTTTTGGATTGTATATAAAATAAGGGTATGACCACTCCAAGGTATGGCTGAGGAGAACATTTTTATTGTGGATATGAAGGAGAGAACAGCCAGAGGCATCTGCAGAGTAGGGAAAGAAAATAGTAGACTAAACATGGCAGCAGGCTGAGCTGGGTCATGGGGGGAGGGGGATGGAGAGTGAGAAAGAGGAGAGAAGGGGAAGGGCAAAGACAGAGAGGACCCAGAGGCCAAAATGGCAGCTTCTATAGGAATGAGAACCTGGAGGAAAAGAGGCCCTGGAGTGATGTTCAGGGTAGGGGGTAGGGGGCAGGGTGAGAAGAGCCAGCAGAGACTCTGTAACAGGTACTCATGATGCTCAGAGATCGGGAGGCCAGCAGGAATCTCGACATGCTAGTAGGCACCACAGTTAGCCATCTGTCCTCTTTCTTTTGGACCTGACAGACGGTTCATCAGTAGCATATCAAAGCACAGCAGACTGTTAGGATTTTTTTATCCTGAAAATTTATTGAATTTCTTTATTCCAGATTTTATAATTGCACTTATGTATAATATCACAATATCTGCAAACAGACATAATTTGACTACCTCCTTTTCAGTTTGGATACCTTTTATTTCTCTTTATTGCCTCATTGTTCTGTTGGGACTTTTAGTGCTGTGGTGAACAGTGATGGAGAAAGCGGACATCTGACTCTTTCTTTCTTAAGAAGCCTTCACATTTGAGGATCAGCTAGCTGTGTTTTCCTGTTTTTCTTCTGTGGCTGTTGTTTAAATTCTGTTATCTCCCACTAATGAGAGTTGATTCTTGTTTATTTCACAGTAAGTTGTCGGTTTGGCTCAAAATTTATAAACTCTCCCCCACATGAGGAGTAAGTTGAAGTCTCTGTTAAGTGTTTTCAGTCTTAAGAGTCCTTCATGGACTCCACAGCAAACATAGTTCAGGAGTTAAGGATTTACACAGAGTATGTTTGTAGAGAGTTTGGGGCCTCTCTGTTGCTCTCTCCTTTCTCGAATCCACTTTCCTGCTGCTTTGTTAAACCCAGACTCCAGCAAAGATAGATTTGTCTTCAAAAATGTCATGACGAGGAGACTCATATTGTTATCCAAGTTCAGGTAAAGAGCTGTAAATGGGACCCAGGGTCGGTTACTCCCAGTTGTCTAGGTGCTTTCTCCTTCTGACCGTCATTTTACATATTTGTGATTCTAAAATCCCACCAACTATATGACTCATTATCAACTTAATAAAAATGTAGGGGAAAGAAGCCTTCTAAATATACATACTGATTATAAGATAAATAATAATTTTATAAACAAAATAGAAAAATCTGTGTTACACCCAAGGAATTAATGTGTATTTAAGAGTTGTTTATAAGAGCTGTGTGTTAGGGCTGGAGAGATGGTTCAGCCACTAAGAGCACTGACTGCTCTTCCAGAGGTCCTGAGTTCAATTGCCAGCAACCACATGGTGGCTCACAACCATCTGTAATGAGATCTGATTGACCTCTTCTGGTGTGTCTGAAGATAACTGCAGCATACTCAGATAAATAAAAAACAAATCTAAAAAAATTAAAAACAACAACAAAAACCACAATAACAAACAAACAAACAAACAAACAAACAAAAAAACAAAAAACAGTTGTGTGTTAGAAAGGATAGCAAGTAATGAGGCTGGGAGAGGACCAGGGCAGTACGGAGCTCAGCACAGGCAGGAAGACCTGAGTTTGACCCCTCAGCACTCACTGAGAGCCAAGCATGCATCTACCTGCCTGTGGTCCTAGAGCTGGGAAGAGTGAGTTGGGAGGATGCCTGCTTGTCTGTCTGCCTAAGTCAGATCAGTAAGCTGGGGGTTCAGTGAGAGACTGTGTCTGGAATAGAATGTGGGAAGTGACCGAGGAAGATCCCCAACATAGACTGCTAGCTTCTACGTGCACATATATGCAGCCACATGCACGTACAGATACAGAAACACGTGCACACAATAACAACAATAAAGTCATAGCAGAATATGCCAGGCAACTGGAAAAGGAAATAACCATTAACACAGACCAGTGCCAGGAGGTATGATTGAGTGGCAGAGTGCCCAGCACACCCAACGCTTGGTTTTAACTTTAGAACCACAAGTAGAATTCCAGCTCAATAAAGTTTAGCAAGTCAGCATTTGTGGCTGGAAGACTAGGTTTTTGAAAGAGTCCGTGTTCTTACTTACCCCATCTTACCTTTCAATTGTTTTGCAGATTTTTGCATTTTTATATTTTTTGGTGGTTTTAATTGATAGATGGGGAATGAAGGGAATATGTATCAGAGAATAGGCATTACCTATTATGTCAACATTTTTTTCAGAATATGACTTTAGTGGCACTTTGCTGATAGTTTCTTCCATTTCCTTTCAGATCTTACTTCCAAGCATGGATTTGATACTGAGGATATAAACTGCAGCTCCACAGAAAACTTAACTTGTGCAAGACTTTGTGAACCAGAGTGCGACGAGCCAGGTAGAGATTTTGCCTGTCATTGACTTCACAGGGGTTACCTATAGGATGCAGAAGTACACTGCGTTTGCACTTACAGTCTATTGTGAATCGGGTTTTGTGTTCAAAACTCAGTGCTTATGATCCTCCTTGTCATCTTTCTCTTTTTCCACCCCTTTATATTTGCTCTGTCAGCAACAAAGGTGGGCATGTACACAGCAGAGTTATGTTTGATCGGATGAGTGGAGAAAATAATACTAAAATTAAAATGCTAATCAGTAAAGTGTGTGGCACAGAAGCATGGCTACCTAGCTGCTGTCCCCAGTACCCAACCACTGATAGATCTGGCACCAAAATATGGCAGAGTCAGGGTGTAAGACACCCTGCATTGACCTTGTGTGTATATACACCTTATACACAGAATCTTAAAGTATACCTGACTATTTTTCAGGCCCATTCTATTAATTTATAATTCTGACAAGGACATCTAGAGTCATGACTCACTGAGGTAAAGAGTTACTCCTCCATTTCCCTAACATCACCAGTATTTACTATGGAAATAAAATAGTGCTGTTTCCTAAATGCTAACAACATAAGCCTGCAGGATGAAACTCTCCTTATACACAAAGCCCTTGGGATTTATCCTATATAGCAAGCTCAGGAAAGTTCAGCCAACACAGTAGTTTTTAAAGTCACAGCTGTCCCATTGAAATACCAAGTGATAAATTTGTAATTCTTTATATAGATACAAATTTAGGACTGGTATTTTGTATCTCAAGGAATCTGAATTTCTTGTGTTGTGTGTATGTGTGCACCCATATATGTGAGTGGGAGCCTGAGGTCAACCTCAAGTACTGTTCCGCAGAAGCCCTCCAGGTTGTTTTCTGAGATAGGCGCTCTCCTGGAACGTTGGGCTCATGGAGAAAGGATAGTCTGGGATTTCAAGGGCCTGCGTGCCCTCATGCCCAGCTTTTTACACAGGTGCTGGGATTGAACTAAGGTTCTGCTGCTTTACCAACTGAGCTGTCGCCCTAGCCCCACCCCAAATCTCACTGTCATCTTTTCTCTTCTTACTGACATATTTTGTTGCCACAGCAAAAGCTATATAAGCAGCACAAATTGAATTTGGTGACAAAAAAAGAGGGAGGGGGCATGAAGTTGGGATAGGGGTGTGGATCTGGGAGGAATTGGGAAAAGGGTGGATATGATAAAATACTATACTAAATTCTTTTAAAAATTAATACAAAAATTTTTGCAATAAATTGACCAAGCCAAATATTATTTGCAAGAGTTCTAAATCTTATCTTATACAGTATTATATATCTTTAATTTCCATATATCTCAGGAGAACTAGAAATGCCACCATCCCATCTGAGCTTACCAAGGCAGCATTCTTCAGTGAATTCGTTATACGCAGGATTTCAGACATTTCCGTTTTCTGCTGCATGTAAAATGTAAGTAAAGATTACATCTAGAACCGAAGCTGCAGTTCAGGACAAGCAGTTTTTAATGAAATATCTCCATGTAAAGGCAACTTCCAAGACATTCTTATGAAAACATATGAGACTGTATAGTGTGTATGGAGAGAGCACAGGACTATATGTGCACATGTCTGTGGTTCCCACAGACTGTTTATTGTTAGATAGTGGTGCAAGAAACGCACAAGTCTGACTTTGCTTTTTCACAGTATAATCTTTTAGAGTAACTTTCAGAATTTTGAATGTGATGTTACTATTAAAAGTATCACTACTAATATTATAGTAATATTGCTATTAAAAGTAAATAAATCGAAAGTTGTAAGGTCCTGACAGAAATAAAATGATTAAGAAATTGCCTCTGAACAGTTGCCCGTGGCACTCACTGCCACGTAAGGCACACTGTGTGGATTAGTTCCATAATAGATACCATACACTGCATGGCATGAACAATAAAGTCTTATTTTCTCACAGTCCCAGAAGCTACTGAATTTGTTGCATTGGTTTTGACTGTGTAGGATTAAAAGGTACTCTAGTGACTTCCTTTACCTAAATATCTCCAAACACAGTCATCCTCTGCTATTCTGACATTGAGGTTTTGAGATATGGATTTGGGAGGTCACAGTGCACCCCAGCATAAGCGTCTTAAAGCTCTGCATTAAGGTTACCAGGTTCCCCCACTTGCTCTTAGTTGCTCTGTGCCTCAGACTTTCTGCAGTGCTGAGTGTCTACTTAAAGACTCTACAGGGTCTTCAAAAATATGACATGAATATATGTGTGCATACATATTCATCTGTGGGGAGGATGAGGTAAGGGTTCCAGAATAGTGTGCTCATCAGTGTATTTCCCAGAGGAGCACCAGGCCATCCTAATGCATCTCTATCAGAGCTGTCCTCTGACCTTGCTGACCGTTGTTGCCTCAGTATTGAAAATACCAGAAGTAGGGGTTGATCCATAAATCTGTTCGGCACCCAGGGTTATTGCACAGAATTGTCTGTGGTCCTAGAATTGATACTACAAGGCTTTCAAATCATCATATTCTAGTTAGACCATGTTATATATCTTTTGTTTTGTTTGTTGCTTTGATTTTTGAGACAAAGCTTCTGTGTGTAGATTAGGCTAACCTCAAACTCAGAGAGCCACCTGCCTCTGCCTCCCAAGTGCTGGGATTAAAGACCAAATGGCCTATCTTAGCAGGCCAGCATGCAGGGCTGCTGACAGAGTCTGAGATAGCTTTGGTGTTGTCTTTTATTATGTAGCAAACATAAATGTGGTGCTTCCAAGGTAAGCTGGTCTATTATCTTGGAATAAAGCCACTCAATTTTGCTTCTTATTCAAGTCACTAGGAACTTAGTACAGTCTTCGTTCCCACAAAAACTGGAACTTAATGAGACCTACACCCCACCCGTCCAGGAGAATTACAGGCATGCCTGGAGGTCCTTATGACTGGTTCCTGGCTGCTCTTGCTGAGTGGCTGCTGTAGGATAGCTGCAGGGAGTCGCAGCCAAGGACCCAGACGTCATCACTGGTTCTGCACACATCTTTAATGGTCTGTCTGATGTCTAATGAGACAAGGAGGATCCGGCACTGGGTGCCTTGAGTATATCTTCATTCTGTCTAGGAATCACTTGCATTTGTGTATGCTGTGTGTGTAAAACTCAGCCATGAGCTAAGCCTATGTGTAGCATGAATGAGCTCTGGAAAAGCATGGCATACACATGCAGTCATGTATGCTCTAATACTGTAGTCTCTTTGCTAGAGAGGAAGCTTTCTATCTGCAGGGCACAGCCTTTATTGAGCCCTTTTACTCTATTTTGTTTATCATAAAGTATCTGGGGAGACAGGTTGGCAAGACAGTTTGGGGGCTGTCTTTTATTATGTGGCAGACATAAATGTTCTGTTCAGAATCAGGAGTCAATATACATTTGCATAATCTTAAATTTCAGTTAGCATTCAAATATTAACCATAATAACTCTTTTTAATTATTTTATTTTTGTTTTATGAGCATTGGTGTTTGGTTTTTTGTTTTTGTTTTTGTTTTTTTGCTTACATGTAAGTCTGTGTGAGGGTGTTGGATCCTGGATTTATAGACAGTTGTGAGCTGCCATGTGGGTGTTAGGAATTGAACCCCGGTCCTCTGGAAGAACAGTCAGTGCTCCGAACCCATAGGCCCTCTCTCCATCCCATACAGTAACTCTTTAATCTATTTTCTATTTATTGTTGTAACTCAAATGGCTAATGAGACTTTAGGAAACAAGTCTTGCCTGATGCATTGTGATTTGGCAGCTAGAACAAAATGGCTTTTAAAACAGTTAATGGATCTAGAATCACTCGAAACAACTGAAAGTTACACACCACTTCGAGAGATAAGTCACTTCCATCTGGTTTCCATGACTAGAACCTTTAAAATTCCCGTTTAAAAAATATTTTAAGTCTAAGCGTTGAGATTATTGATGTAATTCCAGCATTTGGCAGTCTGAGCAGTAGAGTCACAAATTTCAGACCACCTGGGCTACATGGGTTACCTGTATTTTTAAAAAAGTGTGCCTTAATTATAAAGCCAAGAGAATGTTAATTTTTTGTGGGGGTGGGGAAGGAAAGGAGGGAAAGGTCACTTAACTCACAGTTTCATATAACAGAGCATCATCAGAAGCAGTGAGGGCAGGGCCTGGGGTCAGGAGCCAGTGCAGAGGCCATGAAGCAGCGCCGATTGTTGGCCTGTGCACATCTTGCTCAGCCTGCTTTCCTATAGAACCCAGGCCCTTCCCCATCAGTCACTAATTTTAAAAAGTGCCCTACAGGCTTGTCTGTATCAGGGAGGCAGTTTCTCACTGAGGTTCTCTCCTTTCAGATAACTTTAGTTTGTGTCAGGTTGACATGAAAGTAACTGGCCAGCACACCTTTGTGAGAACTTTAGCTTGTCTTGTGCTCTGCTGTGAGTAACTAAAGATTCTAAGAACTCTCCCCATACCTGTGTGCAAAGTGAGGCTTTTGCAAAACCTCAGAAACCTATCTAGAACTCTGTGTGCTGAGCAGTGTGGCCTGCAGCAAAGCAGCTTTAGCCAGAGGAAAGGTACCTCATCCAACCTCATCTGCCTCGTTGTAAGTCCAATGGCCATGTTACAGAAACTGTGTTGATGGGAAGACAACAAATCCCAGAGCATCATGGGAGATGGGTGAACGCCTGCTGTGACTTTTCACAGAGCATCATGGGAGATGGGTGAGTGCCTGCTGTGACTTTTCACAGTGGCACAGGCGGGCCAGTTCTCCTGACAGGGCAAGGCACTGAATCTTGGTGGTTTTGCTTGGTTTTCAGGCTGTTTTCAGCTTGGGACCATGACACAGTAGGGAAGAGAAGAGATCAAATGGGCACCAGCATTCCCTGCCTCTGCTTTCTGCTGAGCCATGAAGTACACAGCTGTCTGCTGCCCAGTGCTCCTACCACCATGATGTTTACCCAAGCTCATGGGGCTACGCTCTTGGACTGAACCCTCGGAAACCAAGAACCAAATTAAATTCATTTGCCCTTAATTTATTCCTTCAGTCATTAGGTTACAGTGATGGAAAGTTAACTAATACAGAAAATGTTCTACGCACAGTCAACTTTACACCCAGACACTTCGCTTTAAACACAGCACCCCATCCCATGTCTCCAAAGGCTCTAGTCCAAATGTATTCAGTCTGTCTCTTTGCTTAACTTTTCACATGGTTTGAGAGTCCAAATTCAGAGTCTCAATGGAGACTCAAGGCAACCTCTTACTTGAACCTCTATAAAATTAAAAGGAAAATTATATTCTGCTGATTACAGCAGGAGTAAATGTCCCCTTCTGAAATGGAGGAAGAGGAGCATAGAAAGGAAGGATGAAAGTAGAGCCAAGCCCCTCAGGACAAACACCAAGGCCTGCAGTTTCACGTCCAGCCTCTGAAGCACTCAGTCTCCTGACGTCTGCTCCAAGGGGACCCCTCGCTTTTTAAATTATGGTTTTTTTTTTATTGCTGTGATGAAACACTGTGGCCAAAAATAACCTGGGAAAAAAGAGTTTGTTTGTTTGTTTGTTTTCTTACACTGTCGAATCACATGGAAGGCAGTCAGGACAGGAACTTAAGCATGGCAGGAACCTGCAGACAGGAGCTGATGCAGAGACCAAGGAGGGGTGCCGATTACTGCTCAAGTCTCATGGCTTGCTCAGCCTGCTTTTTATAGAACCCTGGACCACCATCCCAGGGATGGCAGCACCCACGATGGGCTGCCCTCCACCCCCATCAATCATTAATTTTACAGTGTCCTACGGACTTGCCTAAAGCCCCATCTTTTTTTTTTTTATTCATTTATTATATATAAGTACACTGTAGCTGTCTTCAGACACACCAGAAGAGGGCACCAGATCTCTTTACAGATGGTTGTGAGCCACCATGTGGTTGCTGGGAATTGAACTCATGACCTCTGGAAGAGCAGTCGGTGCTCTTAACTGCTGAGCCATCTCTCCAGCCCCTAAAGCCCCATCTTAAGGAGACATTCTCCTCATTGAGGTTAGGGATGTCTTTAACTTGTGTCAAGTTGACATCAAAATAGCTCTCTTGGGTTTGCCCCTCTCATTGCCTGTGATCTTCCTTGGTAGACGTTCGTATGTTGGCGACTCCAGCCTCCAGGCTTTCACTGCAGCTTCACCTTCACCAATCAGCTCCTCCACTATCCAGTGCTCAGAGCTCCATGAAGGAGTGTGTTTGTTACACACACCTGTCCTTCCAGGTCTTCTTTTTAAAATGTGGGTTGAAGTCTACATGAAGCCATACGTTTTCTATTCTGTATGCCTGGAGATCCAGCATCGTGTAAAGATGCCAGTGTCTTCTGCCAGTTACAACATAGTGGGCCACCCCACAGCATGGCTAGAGCTGTGTCTGAGGAGCTAGGAACTTGAACTAATGAAACCACTTCCCTTGATGGCCCTGTGGGAGCAAGGTGTCCCACCACTCACTTCTCAGGAAAGCATGTCAGATGAGTTACACCTCAGAGCCTGTCGTGTGGAGCCAATTCCCGAGATGCCCACACATACCTTCCTTATGGGAACGGTGCACTGCTTAGCTCCTCTTTAGTGGTGCTGATCCCTTTATCAGACCATCTTCATTATCTAGAAATTTAAACACCCTTTTCTAGCCAAATTGCATGTTTTCCCCATCCTCCCACTCTGTTTTTTAGTCCCAAATTTCACTGTAAACTTGTTACAAGTAGACACCAGTAATCAACCATTGTCATGGCTACAGCCAGATATCTGCCTGAAGCAGCTTAAGTGAGGAAGGGTTTGCCTTGTTTCAGGTTTCAGGGGTTTAGTCCATACTGGCTTGGCCTGTGTGCTTGGGCAGTGCATCATTATAGCGGTAGGAGCTTATGGCGGAGAGCACTGTTCACTCCATGGTTGGCAAGGAAGCAGAGACAGGGAGGCTAACGCTCCTTTGCTTTCTCATTCTCTCCTTTTGTCCTTTCCTTTCATCCTGGCCATGGGCTGGCACCACCCACGCAGCCCTCAGTTGATGGAAATGCCCTGACTGATATACCCGGGCAGACACACATCACTGTGCCTCGCCAGTCTCTCTGGTGGTTCTGAATCCAGCCACGTTAATGAGAAGATTGAGTGTCACAATCATGTTTGTGCCCACAGGACTGACTGAGGAATTTATTAATACCAAGTCTTTTTTCCTTTGGTTTTCCAAGGTTTCTCTGTGTAGCCCTGGCTGTCCTGGAACTCACTCTGTAGACTAGGCTGACCTTGAACTAGGAGATCCGCCTGCCTCTGCCTCCCGAGTGGTGGGGTCAAAGGTGAGCGCCACTATTGCCAGCTTGTGCCAAGTCTTTAAGAGAAGGAAAAGGTAATTCGCAATTTGGTTTATTCAGCTCTATTTCAGCTTAAGCATTTACAAAATAAAGTTTATTTTTACTTGCATTTACATGTAAAAAACTTAGAAAAGTACTTTTCTTAAAATATGGTTGAATAAAACAGCCAATACTATTGATGAATTAGACTTTGATTCTTCCTTACAGTAATTTGCTGAGCGCTGGAGAGTCAGCTAACGCGTATTGTATGCTGTGGCAGCTGGGGAGCTGCAGAAACTCTTGGGTCTCGTTCTTGCTCACAGGTACAGAGTGCTTGCTACTGAACGGCAAATAGAATGAAAAGAGTACGATGTGACCGTTTCCTATCGTGGAACGCGTCACAGCACACCAAGTCCAGGTGTCCTCTAGAGGCTCACTGTATAAAGTCAGTCTTGCTGATTTTCTCATAGTTCTTATCTAAGAAATAAAGAGAAAACAGACAATCTAACCTATACTTATAGATGTATATGTATAATTCTTTGTATTTCTTAGTCTGTTCTAATGTGAAAAGTAATGTTAAATTTTTCATTTCCATTTTTCAAATTTTCTAAGAAGGATGGTTTAAAACCTTTAGCAAACTCCATTTGTAATTTAATAGAATAATTTTGAGTTGAATAAGCCCCTCCAAGACTGTCTATATACAATGAGAACAATGAGAAACTGTATTTTCTAAAACATGTATCTATAAAAGACACATACAAGCCGGGTGGTGGAGGCTCACGCCTTTAATCCCAGCTCTTGGGAGGTAGACATAGGCTAATCTCTGTGAGTTTGAGGCCAGCCTGGTCTACACAGCAAGTTCCAGGACAAACATCTGGCTATGTAGAAAGACCCTGTCTCAAAAAAGAAGTGAAAATAATGTGAAAGTCCTTGTGAACCATGAAAGTGAATCACACAGATAGTTCTTTCTTTCTTTCTTTTTTTAAAGACTCTGACTCCTGTAGGCTAGGCTGTGCGGCTCAGAATGATCCTGAACTGTTAATCCTCCTGCCTCCAGGATCAGATACTCATTTTCTCGTCTGTGATAATGAATCAGTGATTAAATTTTCCTTCTAAATATATTCAGTTCTTTGCTGACTAAGTCAATAAAACTGAAAATAATATCTACCTCATAGGATTCTTCTATGTATAGCTTAGAAATGATACTTGGAAAATATTTAGTACAATGACATGCTTTTGGTAATTGCTAAAATTAATGCTGGTACTTATCTGTTTTAGTTATTAGTGTTAAAAAAAATCATCCCAAAATTATAATTTCAGAATTTCTGATGTTAATTTTGGGTGGGTGCTTATAGCGCAGACTGTATATCAGGTGGTTGTGCTCCTCCATTTCTTCTGTATGCTATGATTCCACCAGCTGGGCTAAAAGTGCCCACATAGTAATGTTTGTATCATAATGCCCAAAATGACATCACCCTGAAATCTGGGCAAGTGTGTCTTATTTAAGCTTGCTATAATGAGTTAGAATTCATGACTTAATAAATCTTCTGCTCTTCCAAATCTTATCAAGCACATTAGGTTAGTAATTTTCTTAAAGATTTATTTATTTATTTATTTATTATATATAAATACACTGTAGCTGTCTTCAGACACACCAGAAGAGAGCATCTGACCTCATTACAGATGGTTGTGAGCCACCATGTGGTTGCTGGGATTTGAACTCAGGACCTCTGGAAGAGCAGTCAGTGCTCTTAACCACTGAGCCACCTCTCTAGCCCTAGGTTAGTAATTTTTAAACAATCAAAATGCAGTTCTTTTACTACTAAATTTGGAGGGATTTTAACTTCTTGATAGTCCAAAGATTGAATAAATCCTCTGAGGGCTGGGGAAGTACCTTGGTTGATAGAGCTGGGTTCAGTCCCCAGCGCTGCATGGACTGGGTCTGTTACCACATGCCTGTGGATACCAGAGCTCTGGAGGGGGAGGCAGGAGGTCAGTGCTTAGTCATTCTCAACCACACTGAAAGTTCAGGACCGCCTGTGCTGTAGGAAACTACCTCAAAGGGAAAAAAAGGAGAAGAAGAAAAAATTATTTGTGTGATTTCTATTGTTAAACTGTTAAACTAATGTGGATTTGTACAAATATTAAAACTTTGAGAACAATAAACCAGATATAACTTGGAGTTTTGCTATTTCCTGCTGTCTGAAATACATTTTATGAGAAAGCCCAGTATGAGTCAGTTTACTGTTTTTCATTAATTTTTCCCTGTGTTTGTTTTCAAGTTCCAAGATTTCAAGAAACCAGCAGTCAATATTCACTTGCAGATATGAGGAACATTTTTTCTGTCAAAGGAGACAGCCTTGTGATTCACCCTGCAAAAGCAAAGGGGTGGAGACAAGCAAGACTAAATCCAGTAATGGCCGAAACGTTGGAGCATCTGCAGGCGTATCTGCGTCATAATGGTCTGTCTGCTCAGGAGACTAAGCTGGAGATCTTTCTGCCTACAAAAGTACTTGAGCTGGAGTGTAAGTGTAGAATAGTACATGACGTGTGTGAGCCCTCCTGTGAGATGTACAGCACTCGGTCTGTCCTCAGTGACTAGGGAATGGTGGCTGAGGCTTAGCATTCCCAGTATACCTCTGTTCTGCCATCTTACGACCTTTGGCCTTCCTGGGCTCTGCTTTCTTCTTGGGAAAAATATGGGAGTTTCATCAGCTAACCCTAAAATCCTACTCTGCCTAACATTTTACACTTTAAAAATTTCTAGCCATTTCAATAATAAATATGTATGCGTACTTTCAAAAATTAGTTTCTACAATAAGTAGTAAGTTTCAGTTGTAAAGGATTTGAGAAGCATAGTTTGAGAAAAAGTTTGTTATAGACAATAAATAAAAGTGAGCTTTAGGTATTAACATCAATTGGAAACTGGCCTAAGGAGATAAGGAATTGGGACACAAATTAGCACGGTGTTCTGGAAGAATGAAGGCTCCGAGTTCTTATGGGAGGAAGGAGGACAGAGTACAGCAAGGGTGTGGGAGTCTGTCCCAGTCCTAAAGGATTCATGGGGCAATAAGGGCATTGGAGGATCAGCCCTCATCAAAGAAAGTCTTCCTGACCATTACAGAACCCCACTGCTGAGCAAAGAGGACAGGTTACTGACTGCACGATGGGTGCCCAGTCCCAACTGACTCACCTAAGACATCTGAACCTCAGGGAGCATAGTGGGAGGGAATGGGACATGGCAGAGATTGGATAAGAACCGGAGGAACAAGAAGTTTGCTGTGAGACTGTCTCCAAGAAACTCGGGAGAAACTGTGTCCATGAAGTATTTTCAACATGGCTGCTTAGCAAGACCTGAAGAAGAATGTCAGCAGTAGCACGCTAACACTGATGGGGATCTTCTGGGGCCTCAGCCCTGCACAAAGAACTCAGGAACTAAGGAATGCTGGAGAAAGTCTTCTTCAGGGAAGAGCTTCCACCCCGAGCTGGTTCTAGAATACCAGGTGCTCAGCCATGTGGTCATAAACTCAGAAGCATGTATGGACTGAGCAGGTGTATCTGTGTACTGGGGGTGTGATGATGTAATCACATTTTAATTTCAAAAATAAAAATATTAGAAGAGTTTAGGACTACTGTAAGAAAATTGAGCAGAAGAAAACTTTATGGGGTCTTCAAATATCCAACATATCTAAAACTGTATGGAATATCAGAAGCAACAAATTTGAGGTTAAAGGAAACCATTCTTACTCCACTAGAATTGTTACAGTAGTTTAATCGTGAAGTTTAAGAAGCAGTAACCAGCCAGGCAGTGATGGTGCATGCCTTTAATCCCAGCACATAGCAGGCAGAGGCAGGTGGATCTCTGTGAGTTGGAGGCCAGCCTGATCTACAGAGCAAGTTCCAGGACACCAGGGCTGCATAGAGAAACCCTGTCTCAAAACAACAACAAAAAGAAGCAATAACTGTTTGTAGACCCCATAGCCAAATCAGAGTAAGGGTGTCTAGAAAAATAATTGTGGATGAGAATAGTCAGCAAAGTAAAATAATCAGCAGTTTCTAATCATTTGATAACCAGATTATCTCATCAAAAGCTTCAGGGTTAGCGAATGGCAGCTTCTGTGTTCATTCTTGACCCCGGGGAGCTTCCGGTTCGTTCTTACAATGCTAACTGTGGACGACTTCCGGTTTGTTCTTACAATGCTAACTGTGGACGACTTCGGATGCTTACTGTTGGTGTTGCACAGACTGGCCTCACGGTCTCACATGGCAGTAATGCGCCCGGACTCTAGCTAGTTTCCACTTTGAACAGACAGACCATGCGCTCGAAGCTAACTCAGACCTTAGCGCTCACAGGCCAAGGCAGGTGCGAGCTGTCCTTAAGTATTACTCTCACGCTTGTCTCCTAAATGTGGTAGAATGAGAGAAAAGAAAACCGTCTCTTGTCTCAGTGTTTCTAAGAAAAGCAAAGACGAGGGGGCTAAGGATGAGCTCAGTTGAACAGTATCTGCCTGGGTTTCACAAAGGCCTGCATTGGATCGCCAAATCTCATAAAACTGGAGATGGAGGCTCATCTTACAGTCATAGCACTTAGGAAATAGAGGCAGTGGATAAAAAGTTCAAGACTGGGCCGGAGAGATGGCTCAGTGGTTAAGAGCACTGACTGCTCTTCCAGAGGTCCTGAGTTCAATTCCCGGTGGCTCACAACCGTCTGCAATGGTATCTGATGCCCTCTTCTAGTGTATCTGAAAACAGCAACTTGTTCATATACTTAGGTAAATAAATCTTTTTTTTAAAAAAAAAGTTCAAGACTATCCTCAATTATATAGCAAATCTGAGGCCATCTTGGGCAATGTGAAACCCTGTCTCAAAACAACCACAAAAGCCTGCATAGACCATTTTGAAGGAAGAAGGCACATTTTTTTTTTCTTTTTAAGGATTATTGTTAAACACTAGCCATATACTTCATGTGGTTAGATTATTTAGTTGCTCCAAATCAACCTTATGATATAATTTATGTACACAACTGTACCCATTCCCTCTATGCAGCTGCAGGAAAGCCTCGGTGGTGTTTGGTTGTGGAGGAGTGCCCACACCCCACTAAGTAACCCTCACCTACACGCTGTAAAAAAGCCTCACAAATGTGCTGGGCTCAACTGAACTTTGGTGTAATCATGCCTCTGTTGGGACCTCAGGAGGAGGGGCAGACATTGCTTTATGTCTCCTTCGGGGAGCGGGGAGAATTTTAGCTATAATTGTATAACTTGGTGCATCATGACAAATGTATGTACCTGTAAGACCACCACAACTAAAAGAATATTTCCATCCCAGAAAGTTCTCTTTCAGTCATTCTCCCTCTACCTTATTACTTTCTGCAGCTTTTCCCCTCAGTCCTCAGCAAGCCCTGAGGTTAGTAGCCCCTGTTCATTATAGAGTAAGGTAGTGTGGACTCTTTAGTGCCTGGACTCTTCAACCCACCACAGCATTTGTGAAATTCATTCACATGTGTATGTGTGACGCTAATTCAGCAACACTTCTATGAGTGTTCTTGTGCAAATCTTCTTTTTTTTAAATTTTTATATTTTTGGATATTTTATGTATTTACATTTCAAATGTTATCCCCTTTCCCTTCTCTCCCATACCCCCTCCTCCCTCTCCCCTTCCCCCTCCTCCTGCTTCTATGAGGATGCTCCCACTCCCACCCACCCACTCCTACCTCAATGCCCTTGCACTCCTGAATATTGGGGAAACAAGCCTTCACAGGACCAAGGGCTTTTCCTCCTATTGGTGCTGGACAACGCCATCATCTGCTACAAATGTGGCTGAAACCATGGGTCCCTCAATGTGTACTCATTGGTTGGTGATTTAGTCCCTGGGAGCTCTGGTGGGGTCTGGTTGGTTAATATTGTTGTTCTTCCTGTGGGTTTGCAAACCACATTAGCTCCTTCAGTCTTCTCTAATTCCTCCATTGGGGTCCCCTTGTTTAGTCCTATGGTTAGCTGCAAGCATCCTCTTCTGTATCAGTAGGACTATGGCAGAGCCTCTCAGGAGACACTTATATCTGGCTCCTGTCAGCAAGCAGTTCTTGGCATCAGCAATAGTGACTGAGTTTGGTGGCTGCATATCGGATGGATTCCCAGTCTCTGGATGACCTTTTCTTCAGTCCCTGCTCTATTCTTTGTCCCTGTATTTCCTCCCGTGAGTATTTCGTTCTCCCTTCTAAGAAGGAATGAATTATCCACATATAATAATTTGGTCTTCCTTCTTCTTGGGCTTCATATGATCTATGATTTTTTTCCAAGCTTTTAGGCTAATATCCACTTATCAGTGAGTGCATACCATGTGTGTTTTCCTGTGATTGGTTTACTTCACACAGGATGATATTTTTCCAGTTCCCTCCATTTGCCTATGAATTTCATGAAGTCATTGTTTTTGATAGCTGAGTAATATTCCATTGTGTAGATGTACCACATTTTCTGTATCCATTCCTCTGTTGAAGGGCATCTGGGTTCTTTCCAGCTTCTGGCTATTATAAATAAGGCTGCTATGAACATAGTGGATTGTGTGTCTTTGTTATATATTGGAGCATCTTTTGGGTATATGCCCAAGAGAGGTATAGCTGGGTCCTCACGTAGTGTAATGTCCAATTTTCTGAGGAACCTCCAGAGTGATTTCCAGAATGGTTGTACCAGTTTGCAATCCCACCAACAATGGAGGAGTGTTCCCCTTTCTCCACATCCTCACCAGCATCTACTGTCAATTGAGTTTTTGTTAGCCATTCTGACTGGTAGGAGGTGGAATCTCAGGGTTCTTTTGTTTTGCATTTCCCTGATGACTAAGGATGTTGAACATTTCTTTAGGTGCTTCTCAGTCATTCATTATTCCTCAGTTGAGAATTCTTTGTTTAGCTCTGTATCCCATTTAATAGGGTTATTTGATTTTCTGGAGTCTAACTTCTTGAGGTCTTTGTATATATTAGATATTAGTCCTTTATCAGATGTAGGATTGGTAAAGATCTTTTCCCAATCTGTTGGTTGCCATTTTGTCCTATTAACAGTGTCCTTTGCCTTACAGAAGCTTTGCATTTTATGAGGTCCCATTTGTCAATTCCTGATGTTACAGCATAAGCCATTGGTGTTCTGTTCAGGAAATTTTCCCCTGGGCTTATATGTTCAAGGCTCTTCCTCACTTTCTCTTTTATTAGTTTGAGTGTATCTGGTTTTATGTGGAGGTCTTTGATCCACTTGGACTTGAGCTTTGTACAAGGAGATAAGAGTGGGTCAATTTGCATTTTTCTCCATGCTGTCTTCTTATGGACATGGTAGTATTTTTCTCGAGAGAATATACAGAAGTAAAATTGTTTATTGTTGCTGTAGGTGCTTTAGGTTTATATTTGATTTTATAAGAAATTATTAAATTGTTTTCCAAAATTCTTTCATCATTATGCATGCCCACCAGCAATGTGTGAATTTCAGTTACTCTGTGTCCTTGTCAACATAGCAGCTATTCTATGGGCATGTGCAATGTTTATTATGGCTTTATTTCCCCAATGCCTAATAGTGATGAGTATCTTTACATACTTGGTGACCAGATTTATTGTAATAGAATTTACTGTGCAAGTTAAATCTAAATTACACACACAATTTCAGAACACTTATTAACCCTTTCTTTCAAATCCCATAGCAGTCACTCTCTGTTCTACCCAGCTGTAGAATAACTAATTTGTACTCTGTCTCTATGAAGTTGCTTCTCCTAAATATTCTTTATAAATGAAAGCTGTCAAATATTGGTCTGTTGTGACCTACTTTATTTACCATCATGATTCATCTATTGTAGGGTGTGTGTGTGTGTGTGTGTGTGTGTGTGTGTGTGATGTTCAAATCTTTTGCCAACTTTTTAATTAGGTTTCTTTTAAAATGTTAATTTATAAGAATTTAAAAATATATTTTATATTTAGCCCTTTCTCCAAGGATACGTATGACTCATTGTAACCAGTCAGCAACAGCGCTTTACTAGAATTGCTTCATCATCTGGCAACTGGTATTAAGAAAAAGAGATGGACTGGAGAGATGGCTCAGTGGTTAAGAGCACTGGCTGCTCTTTCAGAGGATCTGGGTTCAATTCCCGGCACACACATGTCTGTTCAAAATTGTCTGTAACTCCAGTTGCAGGGGATCTGACACCCTCACACAGACATGCTTACAGGCAAAACACCAATGCACATGAAATAATAAATAATTTTTAAAAAGAAAATGCGTATTACTGATTTTAAAAGAAAAAGAAAGCCCCAAATATCTTGTGTTTAAACGTTTCTCCTTACAAAGCAACTTGGGAATAATTTAGGGCTAAATAAATGCTGCCTCAAACCAGGCAGATAAAACATAAATCAGTGTGTTCAAACCTCTAGCACGTCTATCTGCTTCTGAACCGACCGGGAGAGGAGCACAGTCTCATTTAAGAAGGCCAGCGGACCGTTCTGCATTTTGTATAGCTGTTGTCGGAAGCAGTTCATCCAGAGATCAAATAGACTGACAGATAAGACAAGCAGGGATCCCCATGCCTTCAGGCAGCCCAAAGCCTGGACCACTTCCCAGTGTTGGCACCGATACTGAGTCTAGTCGGTGCCATGTCTCTTCCCTCCTCTGCTAGCTACATGCACTAGAAAAGGAGCTTAATTAATTTAATCAAAACGAAAGAAAATAGCATTTCTTACATTTTCCATACTTTTATAATATATATATACATATCAAACCTTGAAAGTTTTAATCATGTTATGCACGTTTTTGCTTATACTTTATTTTCATGCTTTACTTTCCCCTCCTATTTCTCTCTTTATTTCCTCTCTGCCCACCCTCTCTTGACCTCCTTCTCTCTGCCCTCATCTCTCTAATCTGGGGATTGAATTTACAGTGGAGCATAAAGCAGTGTATTTAGTGTTCGTCACTGAGCATCATCCTCAGCCCAGAAAACTTTCTCATTAAGGAGATGGGAACATTGTTCATGGCATAGGAGACCTTTTGTGATTTTGTACAAAATGTAAATTATTTAACTTTCATATGCTATAAATAAAATTACTTAAGACATACTGAAGGATGAAGCTGCATAATTCAATTGAACTAGATTTCAATTTCATTGCAGAATTATCTTTGTGATGTGTGCATAAACTATGGGTCAACTATTATAAAATGCCTTTTAGATAAAATAACCAATTTAAACAAAATTAAAAATAAGCAATAAAAAACAAAAAATTAGATAATTTTTAAAAAAGAAAAAGAGATGGCCCAGTGGTAGTGGTGTGCGCCTTTAATCCCAGCACCCAGGAGGCAGATGCAGGCTGATCTCTGAGTTCAAGACCAGCCTGGTCTACATAGTGAGGCCCTATTTGGGGGATAGTGGGGGTGGGGGAGGTTGTTAGGTGGTGGTCATTCGTGCCTTTAATCCTAGCATTTAGGAGGCAAGGACAGGCTGAGCTTAAACAGAGTAAAAGAGTTCCAGGATAGATAGATAGATAGATAGATAGATAGATAGATAGATAGATAGATAGATAGATAGATAGAAAGAAACAGCAAAGGAAGGAAGGAAGGAGGGAAAGAAATGGTAAGCCTATGCCTTTTTTTTAAAGCTTATTTTATTTAGAACCAAAAATGGATTTTCCAAACAGTAAACAAACTACCTCTAAAGATCAAATTATGTTAAAAGAAAATTACAAGTAAAAGTATTCATTTAGGTGTAGAAGTCATTTTGGAATCTTATTTTCTTATTTCCAGCGTGGCTAGAACCTAAGAGTAGTCCCTCGCTCCTCCTGCCAGTCAGTGAGAAATCTGGAGACGCTCACCAATTACATCCCCAGAAGAGGCCGTCTTCAGAACGGGAAGGGCCACGCCTTCGTTTGTCTGCTGAACAACGTGCCTCTGTTAAAAATTCAAACATGGAAGCAAATGCAAAGAGTGGCCAAGAACTAGCTGCTCAAATGATGCAGAAGACAGAGAATGGCTGTGTTGGACTTGGTAATCCTGTACCGTCTGTTGAGTCAGCTTCCTCTTCACAGATCAAGACATCTTATGATAAAAACCGAGATGATTTGGACCTTTTGAGCGAGTTTATTATTCTGAGAAGTAAACACCAGACTTTCCCGTCAGAAGCTGAAGTCAAAAGCTATGACCAAAACAATGGTGGGTAACGCAGTAAGATTTGGCATAGACATGTAACAGCTTGGACTGGGCACTGTCCATTACACAGTGCAAGAAAAAGGCTCTTTCAGAGAAATCGTACAGTTTCTCATAGTGACGGAGAGCACCACTGATACTTATTATAGATAGAGATAGGTGTGTACATATACATTTAGGTATGGATAGAAATATGCTTTCAAAGATTAAAGGCAAATTTCATTTGTAACAAAGCTATCACTTATAAAACCTGCTTTCTATAACTTAGATATATAAATTTAGTATTCCTAACTTGATCTTTCTTATTCACTTACAATCCTATCTCAGTACTTTTAAAAAGTTTTATTAATTCTTCAAAAATTTCAAACATTGTCCTTTTAACATTATCATTTCCCCTTCCCCTCATCCTCCCACATCTTCTCTCCAATTCACATTTATCCAACTTCATGTCCTCATTCTTTAAAAGATTGTTGTATTTTATGTGCATGGGCATTTTGCTTGCATGTACGTGTGCACTGTGCGTGCCTGGTGCCCATGGAAGCCAGAAGAGGATGTTGGAGCCCTGGAGCTGGAGATGCAGACAGTTGTGAGCTGCCATGTGTGTACTGGCAAATGAACTTGGGTCCTCTGGAAGAGCAGTAACCGATCTTAATCTCAGAGCCGTCTCGTCAGATCTACTCCTTTTTTAACCCATCAAATCTCATTAGTCTATTGTGGCCAGCCATTGGAGCATGTTAGAGGCTGTACCCTTAAAGGAAACTAACAGTCCCTCTCCCAGCAACTCTCAGTTACCAATAGTTCCTTAGCTAGGGGGTTGTCTTAGTATTTAAGCATACTTTATAATATGAGTTTAGACATTTTTCTCATTTAATTGCTTATTAATCTTTATAATATTATCAAAGAGTTTCCATTTATACTGTAATAATTATATTTTCCCTCTTGTAACCACATCAAAAGTAGTACAGTGAGCCCCAGACCAGTCTCAAAAGAAAAAAGTAAATAGCAACCAAAGACACCAAAGATTGTCCTCTATACCTACACACATGCACCACGCACGTGTGCACACTCAAACACACACATGCTCACACACACACTCACACACTCACACTCACACACTCATACACACACACTCACACACTCACACTCACACTCACACACACTCTCACACACTCATACACACACTCACACTCATACACACTCACACACACACTCACACACTCACACACTCACACACTCACACACACTCATATACACACACACTCACACACTCACACTCACACACACACACACTCACACATACTCACACATACACGCACGCTCGAGGGAAAGAAAATTTGTTGTTTTTAGGTTTGTTTCCAGATTCTACTCCTATTTGGGTTGAAAAGGAATCCCATGTTAGTTAACACTGGCACCCTCTTCTGCTTGTTATACTTGTGAGAAGAGCTTATAGGGACGCATTAGCATCATAAATAAGGGCCCACAGCAAACATGTTGAAAGAGATAAGAAGGATACTTTCTTATTTAAAAAAAAAGCTAACTTACTAAACCTTTAAGAGAGTGCTGCTATTAAGAGGGACTGTGTCCCTGACATTCTCTCCGTTAGTGTGATGCTCCTGGCCTTTTCGTTCCCGTATATATTCCTCCCTGGTCAGGTGCAGAAAGAAGTGTGTAAGTTGTACGTTGGGGGTGAAATGGGTGTACACTTAAGAGAATGCATCCCCAAAGAAAGAAGTGTTGTGAGCCTCTCCCATGTCGCGACTCTGTCCTGGTGAGAGTCCCTGGCCAGCTTAAGCAAGGACTGAGTGGGTCGGTACCTCCGTCAGACATTTAGTCACAAAGCCCACTTGTCTCTCAAGCCCTGTTCTCCACCTCACTTTATTAGCAATAAAGGTCATACTTCTTTCTTGCCTTATTTCACGGTTAATTGGGAATGAGAAATGTATGACTTTAGCCCTCTCAAAAATCTCAATAATTAACATCACTTAAGTGAACCTATTCAGAGTACTTAAAATTAACTGGCAGTATTAACTTGAAGTAACAATCTGGTTTTGTGTGTTTTTCATCGTTTTACTTGGGTCACTTTTATTTTACTAAGGTGGGATCTTTCTGTGTAGCCATAGCTGGCCTTGACTCTGTGGTCCTCCTGCCTTAGTGTCCTAAGTGCTGGGATTATAGGCAGCACAGGCCCCCATGTCCCACTCCGTCAGCAGACTTTTCACCTCACACGAAAGTATCCCAGGCTAGTGGCACAGTTCAAAAGCATCTTATGTTATTAGTGGATGACATGAGTAGTTAAAATAGCTGTACATACACATGTACATATACACGAAGTCTCTAAAATACGTAGAAATACTTAGAAAATAAGAAACCCAACATGCATTGAAGACTGTATCAAATACCACATTGCATATTAAAGGAGGAGTGGTTTTTGGCCTGGAAGTAAGGAGGGCAGTTACCTAAGATTTCATGTAGAAAATGGCTGAACTGAAGATTGTATAGTAAAACTGGTGTGCCTGGGACAGAAGGGAGACTCTGGAAAGCCACAGAGGGGTAAGGGACAGTGCCGCTGTCTTTTACGTGTTAATGACTGGTGTTGGTGTTTGGTCCTTGTAGTTCGGGTAGGCATCCGAAATCATACTTTTCCTATGAGGAACCTAGGGCTGCTTCAGGACTGAGGTAGAATTTGGAGCAGATGCCAGAGTTTATCCCATTTCCCTCACCCACCTTGCTTCTCAGCACAGTGTTAGGTCCACTGATCTGGGTAATTCATTTAACTCAGTCTCAATGGACTTCCATGAAGATTTAACCACTATGATTTTAAATACAGTGTTAAAATAAAGCAGCAGCATTTCTCCTGAACAATTTAATGTTTTTGCTAGAATTTCAAGATAAAGAAAAATATTCTTTGACTCTTCAAGAAGAAAGTCCTGTTGTTTCTAATAATAAAGCTCCAGAGGAAAGATGTCAGGAAAGAGCAGATGATGTCATCAGGATCCCCGCATCAGGTATGCAGTGTGCTTTCAAGATCACTGGGAAGTCTCTCCCGGATTTCTAGAGCATGCCGTTTTTTCCATGTAATTGTCTTTGCCTGTGTCAGAAACTTTTTTTCTTTTCTTTTTTCCTTTTTTGGTTTTTCTGGACAGGGTTTCTCTGTCTCCCCGGCTGTCCTGGAACTCACTGTGTACACCAGCCTGGCCTCCAACTGAGAGATCTGCTTGCCTCTGCCTCCCAAGTGCTGGGATACAGACATTTCTTAATTCTATTTCTGTTTTCAAGTTATTTCCAGACCTGGGATGTCCTGTACTCTGCTTCTGCCTTTCTCCTGTTGCCACACTCCAGATCACCAATTGTCACTCCTTCCTTCACTAAAACTGAAGCCACTTTCCTGTGTTCCTGTGAGAAGGAACTGCAAGAGCCTCCAGTCTGTCTCTTCGCCCATGGTTGGGCCCCTCCGTGCCTCACCACAGGCAGGAGGTGTGAGTTGGGTATCAGAAGCAGCACACCGTGCTTTTCACTGATTTCAGTGCTGTTGGTTTTCAGACACCCAGTGCCAAGCATACTGTCTCCTAGAAGCCACAGCGATCCCTATCTTACAGAAGCTCGTTTGCCTTTGTGCCTACCCTGCTGCTAACTGGAAGTTCGCCACTGTCAATTTTGACCAAACAAGATTCTTCTTAAAGGAACAGGAGAAAATAATAAATGATGCTATTCACCAAGGTGAGTACAGATCAGATCCCTGCCACCGAAAGGATACATTTTTAGACAGTTGTAGCAATGCAGACCTCAGACCTGAAAGAAACCTTGACTGTAATTTAGCATGTAGTACTCACATCTGGCCAAGCCCAGAAGATTCTCAGTGAATCTCCTAACACATGTGTTATTTAATAGATCTGCACTGCAAAACCAAAGTTAACCCTATAACCACTCACAGTGGAGCTAGTACTTGGCCCTGCTCTACCTAAACAAAACCACAGAAAGATATAAAGGATGATTTCCAGTGAACTTAACTGCATCTTATAATGAAATATAAGGTGTATAAACACAAAATATCCAGCACCCAACAACGTAAAACTGAGGATGTCTAATGTAAAGTCATGTTACCAAACACACACAAATACAGGAACCACAACCTGAAATGAGAATAATCTACTGAGACAAACCTAAATCAAGGGGACAGGAATTATCAGAGGCTGCTAGCTCATTATAACTGTTTCTGCATAGGCAGAGGGGTTTAGACTCCTGACAGAGAGCCAGATCCAGGACTTACTGCTGTCATTGCTGACCTCTAACAGTGTGGTTCTGGGGAAGGAAAGAACAGAGAAAAAGATTTTAAAACAAGACAGTGGCTTTCTACTCTTCCTTACCCACATGAGCCCTTTCCCATCTGCTCAGACCATGGATTGAGGCCTTCTCTTAGAGTTATTTCTGTCCTTGCTGTAGCTTGCCCTTTGGGGTTTGCAGTTGCCTGTAGTACAAGCCAAGGCACACTGATAGAAAACAGTAGGACACTTACCATTTTGAGCTCTTAGCCCCTTGGCCAGTCTGCCTGCTGCCACTCACTTTAAGGTCTGGATGGTGGCCATGTACTCTGCTTCATGCTTAGAGTTAAATCAGGGCACCAGACACGTGCACTGTGCTCACCACATGTTATCTGGACCTAGTCTGTTGGTGAAGTCTAACTTTCTAAGTCATTAAATTACACAGATAGTAACAAATTTGTAACTTCTTTAAAAAAAATAATGTAGGTGGGCTGGAAAGATAGCTCAGTTTTTTAAAGAGCGTTTGCTTCTCTACCGAGGACCTAGATTCAGTTATCACGTGACGGTTCATAGTACCTGTAACTTTAGGTTCTAGGTGTCTGTAACCTTCATCTGTCCTCTGCCTGTACATGGCATACATGAACTCACGCAGACACATACATACACTTAAATATAAAAATAAATAAATCTTTGCTGGACATGATGGTTCATGCCTTGAATCATACAACTTCAGGAAGCAGAGGCATGTGGATCTCTGAATTTGAGGCCATCCAGAGCTACTTAGTGAGACCCTGCAACAAACCAGCAGCAACAAAAATGAAATAAAATAGAACCATCGAGATGGCTTTGCACATAAAGGCACTTGCTGCCAACTCTGATGACCTGACTCCTAGAGCCCACATGGAAGGAGACAGTCTTGCAGGTTGCCTCCTGACCTCACACACATGTATGGCACATGACACACACATGTGTGTGGCACATGCATGCCCTCTACTCCTCACCTCACACTTTCACATGCAGAGGAATCCAAGCATTCATCTCCAGGGTGTTCTGGAAGTGCATAGAACACGTTAAGGAGGCAATTGGCTCGCCCCTCATGAGTCTTAGTTCTGAGCTAATAACACTTTCAGATATCTATCTCCATTTCAAAGTACTTCTTCATTTACAAGTCTCTAATCTATCTTAAACAACTAGCAAGTTACTGATTTAATTTTCTTCTTGGTTGGAGCTGCTATTTTCCCCCAACAATAGTAAACATAATGTAACAGTCATTACCACTAGGGGTGAGCTCTGCAGTTAGTTGTCAGGGTTCAGGGCTATCCTGAACATCACTTATCCTCACTAAGGCTGAGTCCTCATCTGTAAATGAGGATTACAGTCATCCTGAGAGGATTATGGAGAGCCCATGAGGTAACCTGCTTATATACAGCCTAGCAATTGTAAGCACTTGCTAACAGATATTAGCTGTTATTGGTAATCAGAACTGATATATTCTAAAACTCTAATGGATTCATCTTTTTGCTTATATAGATAAAAATGATGACAGAAAAATGACATTCAAGCATGCTGCTCTCTTACATCTGCTGGTGACAATTAGAGACGTCCTTTTAACATGCGGCTTGGATGAAGCATTAGGTTGGTGGAGAAATTTTTATTATTTTCTTCTTGTTGAATATTTCATATGATATAACTTACTGTTCTGAAAAAGATGACACTTCTGGAAAAGTTATATAGCCTTCTCTCCTATTACACTGATCACTTTGTCATAATTATTAATGGGATATATACATATATAGTACATATTATATGTATTTCAATGCTAGGGATCAAACTCAAGACCTCTTAATACTTTAATACCAAATAAGCAGTCTATCACTGAGCCACACTCCCAGCACAGAATGGAACTATATATATTCTGATTATGTCCTTTGTTCTAGGTCTGAATTGCTGAGTTCTGATGGCCTTATAGATTTAAATGTATAACTGTTATTATGCACTGAGTTTGACATTTCGTCATATACATTTTAGGCCCTTAGTGCACGTTTGGAACTTTGCCTTAAAATGTATGAACTAGCTACTGTTGTACAAAATAGTGTCACACTTACTGTACAGGATAGGGAGCCATTGGAAAGATACCATTTGCTTTTAAAGTTAATTCTGGGGCTGGAGAGATGGCTCAGTGGTCAAGAGTGCTCTTGTAGTGGACCCCAGCTCAGTTCCCAGCACTCATGCTGAGCTGCTGCCTCTGGGATTATTGCCTCTGACCCCCACAGCACCTGCACTCATGTGAATTTACCCCCAACACATGCATACAGATAAGTAAAGATACAATAATTTTGGGGGCTGAGGTCAGAGTATCCCTGGCTGTCCTGGAACTCACTGTGAAGACCAGGCTGGCCTCAAACTCAAGAGTTCTGCCTATCTCTGCAGTGATAGGATTAAAGGCGTGTGCTCCCATGCCTGGCCCACACTAAATCTTTTTAAAAAGTTAAAAGTCAGACAACAGTCTTGAGGATCAGGTCTGAAAACCTTAGGAAGTAAAACATTAGTCAGTCTCTCAGTTTCCTGACAGCCTAGCAGCACTAATGTAAGTCTTAACATGCATGGAGAACATATGGAATGAACTAAATACCCTAAGCCAACATTCACTAATTACTCAAATCTAGATCTACTAAATAAGACCCTTCAAGGACAAGATTTAGGATCTTTCGTGTTTAAATCGCCCTTAGTGGACAGCTATGGTTGTGTAATCTTGTCGCTCCAGCTTTGGGTAGGCCAACAGGGCCTCTGGAATTTAAGACCATCCTGCAGATTATAGCAAGACCCTGTCTTATGTGATGATTTAGATCCCAATGTTGGAACAGAGGCACATATTAATTATGAGTAAATATTATTTTTACCCTGAGTTTATATTCTAATGAGGTTGTCATATACACTATATAAAAAAATTCAGGTACAAAGTTATGTAAATTAAATACTAAGGAAATTCCAGTGAAACAAGTTTTCAAAAGGGTTTCCATTAAGTGTAGATTCTAAGATTTACAGGAAGAGTGAATTAATGTTCAGGAAGCAGGAAAGAATAGGATATATTCTTTTCTGTGTTTGGGTGTTTTGCATTGCCTGTAGAGATCAGAAGAAGGTATCAGATCCTCTGGAACTAAGTTTACAGGCAATTGTCTATCATGTGGGTGTTGGAAACTGAACCCCAGTCCTCTGGGAAAAGGCCAGTGCCTTTAACCACTGAGCCATCCTTCCATTCCTGTTAATTGTCACTTAAGCTTTATTTCTAGCCAGGCACGGTGGCACATGCATTTAATCCCAGCACTCAGTAGGCGGGGGCAAAGGCAGGAGGATCTCTGTGAATTTGGGGCTAGCCTGGTCTGCATAGGGAGTTCCAGGACAGCCTGGGCTACGTAGTAAAAAACAGAACACAAAAAGATTTCTTTTATAGTGAGTTATATTCAGAAACATTAAGACTTAACATTTCCCTAATTTTTCTTTAACAGGATATTTGTCAAATGCAAAAGATATCTACAAAAGTGTGTTAGACTCCTATTTGGATAACATTTGGAGACAGCTGAAAATTTTACAGTTCATTAAGGAAAAAAGGCCTAAAACCAACTATAAGGTCCAAGAATTGCAATGTCAGATACTAAGTAGGCTACAGAGTCAACAACAAATGAAGGTTGAGTATTGGGCTGAAGCAGATAAAATAATTAGTATAAAGAAGGGGGTGTGGCACAGTGCCTTTAACTTTGAGGTTATAAAACAGGCCGTTTGGCCCTTGACAGTTTTCTTCTTAAGTAACATAAGAGTAGCCTCAGACCCAGAGAAAGGGTGTGTGTGTCATTGTCCACTGCCTTCACATTTAAATGCTTTAATTCCTGCTGTAAGCTGTTGTCTCAGATTGTGGACATTTACATCATAACATAACTGTCATGATTTACTTTTATGTAATGGGGCAGAATCTCATCTGACGTGATACTGTAAAAATACTTATGTCTTGGATTGTATTAGAAATTATTTTCTCACCCATCCTCCATCAATTATATGAAAGCTGAATTAATGAAGTTTTAAGACAAAATGCCTCTTCAAACCTAATCTAGCAGGAAAACATCACACATGGTCATACTCAATCTGAATATAAAGTTATATGAATTTTTCCCTTCCCCCCTCTGCTGCTCCTTTATCCTCAACTTTATAGTCTCTTGAATGACTTTCCTAAGTTGTTCAATTAAACCTTAAACCTTAAGTTTGCCATTAAACCTGACTCACTGCTCCCTTCAGAAAGAAACCACATGATAAGTAGGAGAGTACAAGTTACTCCTCCATCCAGTGATGTTAGACATGGGGTTGAAGTTAACAGTGACGAAGCAGGCCGAGACAATTTGTCCAAATGTTCTAGACATGTGCTAAGACTGCCCCAGAATACTTCCCTCACTGATATTTGGTGTTTCCAGAGTTGAGAACAGGATTGTTTGCTGTGTAACCTGTGTGCTCCGCTTTTGTTTTTAAGACAGGCTTGGTTCTCTGTGCAGCAGAAGCTGGCCTTGGCCTTCAGGTCCTCCTGCCCAGGCCTTCTGATCGCTGGGATCACAGGCTACCACACCTGGCAGCTCTGTGCTCACTGATGTCACCTTTATCTGACCAGCTCATTTTGCTAGGTTTATCACTGTAGCAAAACTATGGGAAGGAAAAAAAATACAGAAGAGAAGATTGATCATTCAGCAATACATGTGGGATTCTTACTTTTGACTAGGTACTGATTATAATAAGAATGAACTCAGATGGAGAAAAGCATTTGCTTATTAAAACCCTTAAGAAAATAGAAGGTAGGGGCGTTTATCTTGTATTTCATTTAGTAAATGTTTTAAGTTATAAAAATATACTCATCTAACAGGCATTGACATTAAAATACTATAAATTTGTCTTCTCAAAATCTAGGACTCACTGGGGTTTCTCCAATGGTTTGATTCTCAGTTGCTCAAACTTTCATCAGTATTTAACTGACAATCTTTAAATCAATTTTGACTATAAGTCTACAATATATTTATAATTATTTATATGTATTATTATTAAGAATATAATTTCATTAAGACATGTTTTTAGATTACTCTATAGTTGCTATATTAGTACTACCCGCTTAAAACTCAGTTTTGTAAACAAAAAATTTCATGAAGACGTAGCCTAGTAGGTCTTATAAGCAGTAATTGAGGAGATGGACTCTAACCCAGTTTTCTTAGGTCACTGCATTCCTCAGCTCTGATCACTGCCTATGTCGGCCCTTTCTACTTTTTGGCTTTGGCCATCACTTGGGTGCCGTCTCCATCACACTATAATGGGAATGTTGCTTTCTCCCACAAGAGTTTGCCTCCTCTGTAGCCTTGTGTGTGGGCAGTAGTGGACAGTAGTGAATGGTGGTGGACAAGAGTAGTGAACAATAGTGGACACTGGTGGACAGTGGTCGACAACAGTAGTGGAGAGTGGTGAACAGTGGTGGACAACAGTAATGGACAGCGGTGGACAGTAATGGACAGTTGTGGACAGTGGTGGACAACAGTGGACAATAGTGGACAGTGGTGGACAATAGTGGACAGTTGTGGACAATAGTGGACAGTTGTGGAAGTAGTGGACAACAGTGGACAGTGGTGGACATTAGTGGACAGTGGTGGACAATAGTGGACAGTAGTGGACAATGGTGGACAGTTGTGAGCTATAGTGGACAGTGGTGGACAATAGTGGACAGTGGTGGACATTAGTGGACAACAGTGGACAGTGGTGGACAACAGTGGACAGTGGTGGACAATAGTGGACAGTGGTGAGCAACAGTGGACAGTGGTGGACAACAGTGGACAGTGGTGAACAATAGTGGACAGTGGTGGACAATTGTGGACAATAGTGGACAGTTGTGGACAGTAGTGGACAACAGTGGATGGTTGTGGACAGTGGTGGACAACAGTAGTATACATGGACAATGGTGCATGTATGGGGTCCTGATGATAGGGGAAATCTAGTTTCGTCTTCCACATGTTTACAGCACATCTAGTAAAGCCCCTAATTTTTCTTTAGGACCAGATCTAATATGCACTTACTTAGACTTCAGATGATGCGAATTACCATAAGGAAATAAGAAAAATCCTATTGTCACCAAAGCTGTGTGCCATCAAGAAATACTACACATAATGGTTAACATCACTATGTGTAATTGCTTTGTGAAATTTACAGTTGACTGAAGTACACTAGAGTGCAGTATAATTTAGACTTGGCTTAATTGTTCTTTAATTAGTTATGTCAACCAGAAATAAGCTGATGGCTGTATGGATACAGTATTTGAGATTTATATTTTGTTTATAAATGCTAGTAAGAAATTTAGATTAAAATTAAAAATCATGAACGGCTGTCGTCCAGTAGGTCTTGTGTTCCTTATACAGTCAATAGACAAATGCACACATTCACGTCACATTAACAGATTTGCTGATTTCGTTATGTACTTACGTTTTTGGCTAGAGAAAAGGTAATAATCTACTATGATTTAGGGCAAAATAAGATTAAATGCACAAGTAATGAGTATTTCATATGGCTGTTTTAAAATTAAATGTTTGACCGAAATTGTATGGCATAAAAAGTTTAAATTGGGGGTTGGGGAATTAGCTCAGTGGTAGAGCGCTTGCCTAGCAAACGCAAGGCCCTGGGTTCGGTCCCCAGCTCCGAAGAAAAAGAAAAAGGAAGAAAAAAAAAGTTTAAATTGTTATGATCTCTGTGTATACACACCAGAAATATGTAACCTTATGTTTTAAGCTTTCCGATAAGTAGACTTAGAAATATAACCTGGACAATCATATTTCAAATAATTTCCTTGTTTACAAACTTTTAGATCATTTTAATGAGTGACACTGGGAAAAAATTATGAACAAAACTGAAAAAGAAGAATCTTATTGAAAGAAAACTCCCCTTTTTTCCAAACAGGTTTAACAGTGACTGTTTTACGTTCAATTGCGAGAAAAGATTTTCTGGAAACTACTGGTGTTTTAAAAGGGTAAAGTTGTATTTCTTTAATGTGCAGCGTAGTTCCCCAGGAAAGGGGAAATTCCTCCTGCAGTCTGGCTGAGGCCACTGGAGTAGTCAGTAGCTCTAGGGTGATGCTTCCAGAGTTCAGGGTAAGGAAACCTGAGACCCACAGCTTTACTCTCCTCGTGAAAAATGCCTCACACCAAACATTTTAACTCAACATAGCCGTGTATATTTAGTAAAGTAAGCATCTAGGGATTTAATTCAATATTATTTTAATATCCCAAAATTATCATTATCGTTGTTAGAATAGAAACAAAACCAGCACTCAGCACGCAGGAGGCAGAGGCAGAGCTCCACAGAAAGCCCTGTGGGTGGGGAGGGCGAAGGGAAGAGGAGGGAAAGGAAGGGAGAGAAAGGGAGGAGGGGGAGGGAAGGGGAGGGAGGGAGGGGAGGGGAGAAGGGGGAGGAGAGGAGAGGAGAGGAGAGGAGAGGAGAGGAGAGGGAGGAGAGGAGAGGAGAGGAGAGAGAGGAGAGGAGAGGAGAGGAGGAGAAAAAAAAAACTTTTAAAACAGCCTAGTTTCTCTTCCGTCTCTTGGCCTGGCTTGTCCTATCTCCCTTTGTCCTCCGGAGGGCCTATTAATTAATAATAGGCCTAGCATTGTGTTTTTAAATGTCTTTATCTTGCCTTATTTCACGTAGAAATTATTTCTAATATTGGGATACAAGTAATGAAAAGAAATATAAATAAAATAGAAGCCCACAAAAACTAGACAGAAACACATTTTAATTTTTATTTATGTACATAGAGTATTCTTTGTGTATATATGGTGCATACCAGAAAAGGGCATCAGATCCCATTATAGATGGTGGTGAGCCACTGTGTGGTTGCTGGAAATTGAACTCAGGACCAATGGAAAAGCATCCAGTGCTCCTAACCACTGAGCCATCTTTCCAGCCCCAGCATCCACACTTTTAACTTCTAGATTGAGCTGGATAGAAAGAAGTAGTAGGCGGTTAGTTACAGTGGGCACTGTGTCACGTGAAGGTGGTAAGAAGACGACGCTTACACTACTGTGTCCATCGTCTTTGTCTTCATGAAACACTCACGAGGCTGGTGGAGAACAAACAAATCTGTCTGGCAGTTGACACAGAATGCCCTAGTATGGAGATTTTCAGCAGTAAGACATTGGTGAGGTGAGACAGATTTCTCCTCTTGACACCCATTATCGATAATACTCGGGTAAAAAATTCAGAGTTACATTTAGGATATGAGCATATGAAAGATTGTATGTTCTGGCATTTTTTAAAGTATGATCATTAGAGAAAAAGATAAAATAGTGGTGTATGCATTTAATCCTAACACTCTGGAGGCAGAGGCAGGCTGATCTGTGAGTTTGAGGCCAGCCTGGTAGCAAGTTCCAGACAAGCAGAGCTATGTAGAGAGACCCTGTCTAAAAATCGCAAAGGAAACTGACAACAACAAAAGGATACAATGAGATGAATACAGTTAAAAGAAGTGAGCAGCAAGTGTGCTGATGCTTTTCCAGTTGAGTGGGCAGAGGTCAGGCGAGCACAGGAGCCATCTTTACTGCTCAAGCTAAGGGGTAGCACGTGTGTAATTCCCTTGTCTTGGCGTCTTTTGTCTCCAGCACACATTCCTGTGTGGTCGTGCACAATTACAGTATCAGAGAGGATTTCCCCTGGAGCAGCTTCTCTCTCGTGGTGGAGTACAACCACGTGGGCCACTCCTGCTGGGCCCAGCACTGCCAACAGTTGGATATACCTTTCCTGGCCTTTAAAGTTGCTGTTCCAGACACGGCTCTGCAGAGTAAGGAGACAGGCCAGCATCCTGCCCCACTAGAGCAGGGCTGTCCTGTTCACAGAAAGACTTTTCCTTGTTCTGATTGCTAGTCATAAAGTAAACATCGTGATTATATAACGTCTCTAACGTGCACCCGCATCACTGCTCTTTAATAAAAAAGAGAAAGGTGTGGCAGAAGAAAAAGTAAACATTTCATCCTCTTACTTAGCAGATGCCCTGCTGGATCGATTTGGTGGGTTTCTGTTGAAAATTCCGATTCCATATGTATTTTTTGCATCTGAAGGACTTCTTAATACTCCAGGAATACTCCAGCTGCTGGAGTCTAAGTAAGGCACTGCGTTTGAGTTGTTGGTCTTATGTGTGTATGTTCTGATAAGCTAAATACTATGCCTCTCATGTTGGATTCTGGCTTACTATATTCTTGAATATTCTAGTCGTTCTGACCCGGGACTAGAATATATAAGAACGGCCTTCCAAAGAGTTTATCAGTTTATATTTCTAATCCCTAAACCATAACATTGAACACCTTGTTAGGATATGTACTAACTTTATGAGCAAAGTAAAATCTAATTTTTCTTTAAATTTGCATTTTGCTTAAGTTTCTCTTTTTACCAGCACATATAGACATCTTCTGTGTTTTCTATATACTACATGTTCAAAGATTTGAGTCATTTGCAAAATTGAGAATGAGAATTTTTGCTTAAAAACAGCATGGAAAACAGGATTATGAAGGTCTGAATGGATGGTTGAGTCTTTAGGTCATTAGTTTTGAGGTTATACTAACACTGAGTGCTTTAAATTAAAAAATAGTGAACCACAGCGCACAGGAATATTGAAGTGCATGTCAATGAAGGATAATTGAATTATTGCTTCAGATAAACTCCAAATCAGCATTCTGTACTTTTGTTTTCACTTGAAAGGCTACCAGGCATTCATCAAAAAACTGTTAGCTGAGTGTACACAGGGAGTAGGGTTGCCGCTCAGTTGTAGAGTGTACTTTGTATGTGTCTGTGAGGCCCTGAATTTAACCTCCAGCAACAGCTTGACCTCCAATATGAGGTCAATTTAAAAAGAGAGAAGAAAATTCTGATGAATGGGACCCTGTAGTCTTTTGATGAGGTATCTGTGCTTCATGAGGAGGATAAATTGGTCAAGATGTTTGTAATGGAGAAGACAGAGTAATAATCAGCACAATTACCAAGACAGCATGTACTTCTTAAAAGGGTTGTCACTGTAAAAAGAAAAGAAGAGAAGAGAAAAGAAAAGAAATTAGCAGGGGTTGTAGAGAAGACTCAGCTAATTAGCAACAGTACCTGCAGAGGACCAGAGTTGGGTTCCAGAACCCAGGTTGGGCAAGCTCATAAACACCTGGAACTGCAGCTCAAGGTGATTCCAGGGAGTGTGATGCCCTGTTCCGGCCTCAACTGGCACTGCAATGCACATGAATTCACACATGCATGCACACATACAAATAAACACACATAAAAACTAAAGTACAATTTATAATAAATAAGTAAAATGAATAAAGAAAAATGTTTATCTTGAGATGAACACAACTCAAGATAAAACCAGTAGAAAATGCACCGGAGTCTTTCCGTGTGAGCAGCTATAGAGTAGAGGAGAAAGGTTTGTAGGTTCTTTTATATACTGAATAAATCACAATTTTCTTCCCAAAACTCAGAGTAGGTTGAATTATGAAAGAAAACCAATACCCCACATAATTTAATACTCAGAAGGGCAGCTCAATTCTCAGAAGAGCATTCTTGGCATTATTTTCACTGAAGAATCCTGTCTTTTGCAGCTATAACATCACACTCGTGGAGAGATGCTGCTGCGAGTCACTGAAACTCTTTGGAAGTACAGAGCGTTACGTAGTGGTGACAGTCGACGAGCATACGGCTGTAGTTGTGCAGGTAAAATGGTAATAAAAAAATAGAAATTCAGGCTGGAGAGATGGCTCAGCGGTTAAGAGCACAGACTGTTCTTCCAGAGGTCCTGAGTTCAATTCCCAGCAACCACATGGTGGCTCACAACCATCTGTAATGGGATCTGATGCCCTCTTCTGGTGTGCCTGAAGACAGCTACAGTGTACTCACATGCATAAAATAAATCTTTTAAAAAATAAAAATTCAGGTGGGAAGTGGATCTGGGAGAGATTAGCATAAGGACTGGGAATAAATATGCTCAAAGGTATGAAATATCACATTCAAAAAAAAAAAAAAAAAAAAAAAAAAAAAAAATATATTAAAATGGAACTCACACATTAAATACATACAACTCAGCAGTCAATTCTCTGCCAGATTAGGTGCATCCTCTCCCACTGAGAATTGATGTACGGCAGTGTGTGTGTTGCGGGGGGTTGGATACCTGGGCCGCTCCACCCTCTCAGAGGAGAATGGGAGAGGAGATAGGGGAGGGACTGTGTGGAAGGGGGGCAGCATTTGGGATGTAAATAAGTAATACCTACAACTATGTGGGACTTAAGATGTATATCAATTCTTGGAAGAATCTTTTTATGTTTGTTCAATTGAAGTGCCGGTTGCAAAGAAGTGGAGATTGGAAATCAGGTTTGATGAGGTAGAGAGTATAAGTTACTGGTAAATGTGACAGAGTACACTCTGATTTGATGAGCAAACATTACAATATAAGAAACTATAATGGGAAAGTTCAAACCCTGGATCTCTTTCTTTCTTTCTTTCTTTCTTCCTTCCTTCCTTCCTTCCTTCCTTCCTTCCTTCCTTCCTTCCTTTCTTTCTTTCTTTCTTTCTTTCTTTTTTTCCGGAGCTGAGGACCGAACCCAGGGCCTTGCGCTTTCTAGGCAAGGGCTCTACCACTGAGCTAAATCCCCAACCCAAGCCCTTTAAAGACACCATGAGTCTTGATTATTTAAAGTTCCTAATTGTTTGTTGACTTGGAAGAAATTACTTAATCCCTAGTTATAGAACTTACTGTTGGAAGAAGGGCGTGTCATGGATCCCACACTTTATCAATATGTCTTACTACAGGACAAGACAGTCCAAAGGTGAAGAGACCCAGAAGTCTCCTCAGCCTGCCCTTTAACTGTGCAGGGCAGGCTCCAGGGCTTACCTCAGGCCACCATGCTTGCACGGCAAATGCTCTTTCCCATTGTCATTCCATAGGCTTTAAAATATACTTTCTGCTCCCTAGAGCAGCCGTATCCCAGTCCACAAAGAGCGTTACCATTACAGGAGCGCTAACTCAGCGATATAGTCATATCCTGGGCTCCGGAAGACTCACAAGGCTCCCTACTGACACTGTTCTTTGTTTTATGTCTACTGCAACTCTCCCCATTTCCATGAGACTTTAATTTTTCCACGAAATAGAAAACCATACCTATGCCTCTAAAGTTATCATTTATATGCCACAGACTGTTGAAGTTTTTAAACAGTAGTCAACCTAATGCATCTTTTGTTTTCTCTATTTTTATAGGACCTAGAAGAATTACATTATGAGAAGGCATCAGACAATATCATTATGAGATTAATGGCATTGTCGTTCCAGTACAGCTGTTGCTGGATAATACTATATTCCAAGGAAACATTAAATTCACAGTAGGTAAACGTTTCTTTATCCATAGTCATAGCCTCCTTAGTCAGTCCTCTCTGCACACAGATGCTCATGTCATGTTATCCATCTAGTGCACTAATGTTAAAACGGAGGGATTCTGGGGATAGAGGCATGACTCTGGAGACAGACGCTGCCTGGACATTCTGTTCAGATCATCTCCTCCCACCCCATCTCATTAAGCATTAGTGTTTTAAGTGTTTTATTTCTTTGTAATTTTGGGCTTCTTTGCTAAATGATAAATCACTTTTAAACCTCATCTAAAATCACGTTAATAAGTCTAACAACTCCTTCCTGTACTTTGATAACCAAAACATTAGAAAATACCATGTCCAGACAATGCCTTGAGTCATATCCTTTACTGATAGGCAGAATGAAACGTTTCTCCTTTATCCTCTGCAAACTGCCCTCTGTTCCCACGCCTCTGTGCCAGTCTTTGCTCCTGGAGAGCACTGTCTCAGGAATGCCAGTACTGTCCTTTCACCGCTCTGAAGCATGTGTCTGTTGTCAGTTGTGTGTCACTCCAGACTCTTCAGTTCTGTGCCCCTCCCGGGCCTTTGATTGTCCACCTCTCTAAGAACTTTCCCCTGTCTATATCTTCTTTGTGTCAGTCTCTAAATATATTTGTTATGAGTTCTTTCTCTTTTGTTCTATTCACTATACATTGTATCTACTACAGCTTTGTCAGTGCCTGTTGGTATAGAATTACTACACCTGTAGTCTTTCCAGGGAATGAATTCTTTCTCTCTCCTCCTCTCCTCTCCTTCTCTCTCTCTCTCTCTCCTCTCTCTCCTCTCTCTCTCTCTCTCTCTCTCTCTCTCTCTCTCTCTCTCTGGCTGTCCTGGAATTTACTCTGTAGACCAGGCTAGATCTGCCTCCCAAGAACTGGGATTAAAGCCATGTGCCACCATGCTCCATAAAATCTCTAATTCCTTTTTAAAAACTATTAATTTATTTTATGTATGTGAGTGACTGTGTAGTCACTGTCTTCAGACACCAGAAGAGGGCATCAGCTCTCACAGATGGTTGTGAGGCACCATGTGGTTGCTGGGATTTGAACTCAGGACCTCTGGAAGAGCAAGCATTCAGTGCTCTTAACCACTGAGCCAGCCAACTCTCCAGCCCAAATCCCTAATTCTTTACTAAATATTTCTACCCTCATATTCCACAAACTCCCAAAGTTAGCATGTTCAGATATGAGCTGATTGTGTAATCCCTGCCCTTCACACCTTTGTTTCTTCTTATCTGTCCTTTAGCAATTTGACATTGCCTCCCATCCATTGTCCTGTAGTCATAGCCCCAGGACCTTAGCGTAGATCCTATTTCATGTTGATTGTTACACTACTAGTTGTCTTTCTGTCTCCACATAACCTCAGTGTTCCTTTATGTGGTATGTTATATACTCCGATGATGTCCCTAAAGCCCAGATCTTATGAAAAGCCTTTACTGAGGGGCTGGAAGGCACCTGAGTCAGTAAAGTGCTTGGCACAAGGAACTGACTTCACTTCCCAGGGCCTAGTTAAAGACAAAAGTCAAGCATGGTGGTCTGAATTTTAATCCCAATGTTAGGGAGGCAAAAGCAGGTGGGTCCCTATTGCTCACTGGCCACCAGCCTAGCCTAGTTGACAAGTACCAGGACAATTACAGAGCCTGTAATTACAAAGCAGTAGACAGCACCTGAGAAGTGGCATGTGTGATGTTGACTTGTGGCTCAGGCACAGCTGAGAACACTGAACCCCAGGCAGAAGCAGGCAGTTCTCTGTGAATTCAAGGCCAGCCTGATCTACATAGAAAGTTCCAGACTAACCAGGGCTACATAATGAGACCCTGTCTCCAAACACATGAAGGAGGAGGAGGAAAAGAAAAGAAAGGTCATTAACTTCTGGCTCCAAATGCATATGCTCCTAGTTACCTACACACTGGCCGGTGTGTGAGGTGCTGGGGACATGACCCAGCTGGATGGGGGCTGCTTCCCTGCCTTCAGTTAGCCAGCCTCTCTACTTCTGCAACTGTTTCCCAGAGAGAAACTGCACCCAGTCCCTTAGGACCTGCCCCAGGCGCTTACTGTGTTTCCTCCTCCGTCTCCTTAGGGTCCCTCATGGACCCTTCGCATCCTGTGAACTGCTTAGCTCTGTGTCTTCTCTGTTGGTTCTTTGGAGTACTTGTTCTAAAGCTCGCCGCTTCTGTGTGTTAGACGCTCGGAAGTTGTTTGCTGAATTAGTCGTCTTTCCCACCGAATTGCTACCCAGTTTCACACTTTTATCCCTATGGTACCACAGCCCACCTAACTCACAGTGGCTTTGAGTTCTTTAACGTGGTTGGTAAAGAAGGTATCATGTATTTGACATTGCCCGTGACTTTCTTCTCACTTTCTGGATGCTATTTTTTTTTTACTGTTGTTTGTTTGTTTTCGAGACAGGGTTTCTCTGTGTAGCCCTGGCTGTCCTGGAACTCACTTTGTAGACCAGGCTGTCCTCGAACTCACAGAGATCCTCCTGCCTCTGCCTCCCAAGTGCTGGGATTAAAGGCAGACACCACCACCACTTTTTTTTTTCTTGATGCTATTCTTATTTCCTAGTTTATCAAACTCTCTCTGAATAATTGTTGTGAGAACAGATACATACCCTTGGCTCTTAACTCCTTTTCCGTTAACACGCGGCCCCAGCAAGTCATTTATCCCTTTCCACATGAACTACAAAATAAGGGCTATGGTCTGTGCTTTAACGCTGTCACTTGGAAGATTAATAAGACCTGTGAAACACTTTATAAATCACTTTAAGCTTCATCCAAAGCATAGTAATTTCTTAGATGAATTGCTCATCTGGACGTTTTCTAAGGTTGCTGTTAGATTGCTGCTGTTTACATTTCATTCTGTGGTTCAGTTGCAAAACAGGGAGAAGCAAAAGGTCCCAACCTGTCTTTACCTATCATGTAAATATTCTTAAATAGCTTTATTTTTATCTGCATATACAGTATAATTTATTTATGCTATCATAAAATGCAATTTTTTCAGAATTGTAAGTTTCACAGTTCTATATCACTAGTGATTGTATCCTCAGCTGACCAGATGAGAGGAATTGAGAAAGCAGAAGAAATGATTTGAACTAGCTGAGTTGTTGAGGCTGATAGTTTCTGTACAAGGAAGAGCTCAGCGACCTTTAAGATAGCCTTTGGCTTGATGTTTGCCGGAAAGAGGCATCATGTAGTCGTACTCGAGGCTATAATTTATTATAGTCCAAGGTAAACAACCTATAATGCAAAATTAACAGGAGAGGAAGCTCACTGGACAAAGTCCGGAGAAAGCCTCCAAGAGTCTTTTCCTAGTTTACTTAGAGTGCTTAATTTTCTCAGCAACAAGTCTGACAGCAGTTATAAACCTTTGTCCAGCCAGGAGGTTTAATAGAGACACATGACCGGGGTTAAGGGCTTAGCACAAGTTAGAGTTTTCAGTGTTCAGAAGGTAAAAAGTGTTCAACAGCATTCATATTATTTGTACAAACAGCTTGGGTAAAGTAAGTTACTCTATCAGTCTTTTACTCTGTGGAAAAACTTTGTCTGGGTGTTGTGACAGCATTTGTGGGGAAATGCAAACATGTCTACTTCCCCTAGGTAGGAAGCCAATGTCCAAATAAGGCTACCACCACAACCCAGCTCAGTGACCAGAGTTTATTAAGTTACTTACAGGAGTGTGGGCGAAGGGTTAACTGGAGGAGCAGAAATGAATCCACATCACCAAAAACCCACCCCAGGGTGGGGATGGCTCACCAAAGCTGCAAACCTATAACTCAGTTCATGGGCAGCTTGACAGGTTGCAGGGTCTTTCCAGGCAGCTCAGCTGGAGGCAGCTCAGACCACCCAAGCCGCCTGGAAGAGACAAATCAGCCAAGCAGAGGCCAGCCGAGATGCCTGAGGAGGCTCAGACCAACCGGACTGACTGGAGAAAACATGCTCCACAATATTGAGCTGCCTGCAGCCTATGCAGTGAGCTCCAGGTTCCCAGCTTTTCTGAGTTGTTAGCCATGCTGGGGTGGGCTTGGGTGACACGGCTGTCTTTGAGTCATTCCTGCCCCTACCCCTCACCCATAGTCCTGTGTGTAACCACAATAAAGCACATGGTTCACCAGGCTGGAGTCTAGTGGTCTCCCTACCTTGTCTGTCACTGACTCCCTATGTGGGATGGATACACGGTTGCTCACATCTCCCCAGGAACACTGTTAGACAGCACAGAGGAAGAAGCCTAGACTGAGTACTTGCCTTGGAGTTCTTAGTGATAAGCTGTCCATCTCCTCACTGCTGCTTAGACTATCTGCAGGGAGTGGGTAAAGAGAGAGCCATGTCTCACAGGACAGCAGTCGCCGTGGCCCTGGTTGGTAACCATTGAAGGGAAGGTGCGTGGGGTACCCTGCTCTTCCACCCAGAGGTGGAGTATTCTGTGTGTCTAACTTTAGTTGGTGCAGTCGTCCCTGGAGCTAAGAACAGAATGGGTCGGATCTCGCCTTACCCCTCATCTCGCTCCATACACAGCCTCACAACCCTAGCTTTAATAGCATGGTTAAAGACAGGAGGTAGAAATGTCTTTTCCAGAGGGTGGAGTAAGTGCAAAGAGAGGTGGACATGCTTGCGATAAAATGTCCAATGAATAAACATACAAAAATAAAATTCTTCTTAGGTACCACCTCACAGAAAAGGCACTTCATCACCTCGCACAGATTTATGCAGCTCTGGTGTCCTCCGGTCTTAAATCTGAAGAACTGGATGTAAAGGTACCACTTCCCTATACAGTCAACTGTTAGGTTCATAAACAAGGAACACTTGGACGCAGGCGCCCAGTGAAAAGCACTATTAAACAGACATAGCTCCTTAAGAGCCAATAAAGAACGGGGTCAAATTATGAGATATATTACCTTTGAGCTTGTTTAAAAGTGCTTATGTGTGTTTGTTTATGTACACACATAAATACATACAAGCAAATAAATAAGTGGCAAAAACTTTAAGCCTGGTATGGTGCACACGCCTGTAATCTCAGCTCTCAGGAGACTGAGGCAGCTGATGGTGAGTTCAAAGCCAGCTAGGGAGCTATATAGTGAGACAATCACAAAAACCAAAACAATAGTGGTGCTTCTGCTTCACTTAAAATCAAGCCATAGTTAGAACTTTAAAAAACCAAGTCAGGATATAAAGAAAAATAAATGTCCTTTGACCAAAACAAGTTATTTATGAAAGCTATACCAAGTTCTATCTGCTACAGACACTTTGATAGGGCAGTGTGCCTGGTGAGCTCCTCATCTGGCCTTTTCTTATTATCCCACTGTAAAATGTGGGCATTTGCTGAGTTCAGGGTTCATTATCTTTCTGCTATCATTTCCACTTCCCTCATTTAAGGACTCAGATATTCTCACAGCCTTGCTCTAGTTTCCTTCTTTTTTTTTTTTTTTCGGAGCTGGGGACCAAAACCAGGGCCTTTGCACTTGCTAGGCAAGCGCTCTACCATTGAGCTAAATCCCCAACCCCATGTAGTTTCCTTCTTAAAATCCTTCTGATGTTTCCAATCTGCACCTATATTCTGTCAACCAGTTGGAAGTCTCCACATGAGCATCCTGGAAATACCTCAGACTCTGTGTGTCCATATGCAACTTCTCTTCTTCCCCAAAGCTTGATTGGCAATGTCACTGTTGAGTGGTGTGGCCCTCTTTGTGTGGCTGTGGTATCTCTGGAGTGAGTCTTCCACTCCCACCTCTGCTTCTCTACGTTCAGGCATCCATTGCTCTCATGCAGATTTTTAAAATGCCTTCCTAAACAATCACCCTTTTACCTTCTCTTACTCCATCACATGCAGACACCAGTTCATTGCTAAGATGCAGCTGTGGGAATCCACGCCCTAGACAGTAGGTCCTGAAGGTGAGGGCGCTTGTCTGTTTGCTCCTTTATCCTGGGCACTTCTGTATCCCAGCACAGCGCCAAGTAGCAGGCTATTGATAAGGACTCACAGTTAAGTCCTCTTGCTCACATACCCTCCATGTCTTCCTGCCTCATTCAGGGTAGAGTCAAATTTAGGTGGATTCAAAGTTTAGTCCCTAGGTAATCATTTGCGCCTTAAACCCCATCCAGTCGTGTCCAACCAGTGAAGAAGTGTCATCTGGCCTTTCCTCCCCAGGAGTCCTGCTGCCTGTCTCATAGAGCTAGGTTTCAAACACCGCCTCTGTGAGGAACCCTGTCCCAGTCAACAATCTCATGGCCCTGCCCCATTACTCCTTACACCTTTATTGCAGTGTGATATGTTTGTTGCTGGTATTTTCTTTTGTTCTGTTCTTGATTTTGAGGCAATGTAGTTCTGGCTGGCCTAGAACTCAAAGATCTACCCACTGACCAAGCCAGCTCAGTCAACCAGGTCTCAAGGGAGGGATTGAAAAGAAAAAAACAATTAGACAACACTATAACATGATTCCAACCAGTGCTGAGGCTGAAGCAGCTTTATTTTTTTTCCAGTCTGCTTTTATGTCATTCTAGGTACATACAAAGAATATGGTCAGTCCTGAGGGATAAACAAAGCAGTCAAGGAACAAACAAGGCATAGACAGAGTAGGTGAGGAACAAACAAAGCATAGACAAAAGTCCCTGATTACGGTACTCAGGGCCTTAACAGGCCCACCAAGATACAGAGAACACATTCCTCAGCTGTACTCATCTTGACTCTTCGTCCGAGTCCTAGCCCAATGTCAAACTCCAGCCAGATTCCTAAAAAGTAGCCCCCAACACTCTCCACAATCTACTTCTCAAGTGCTGGGATTAAGGTGTGCACAAATCTGAAAGGTAAGAACTAAGTCCTTTGTAGAGCTGTGGCATCTTGTGCTGTGTGTCATACAAAGACAATATATTCAACAAGCATGTACTAAATAGAGTTAAATCAAGTCATAACCTGTGAAGAACATCAACAAAGATCTTTGTGAAAATTTCAATCTCATGAGGGATACTAAACACAAAAGTAAATTCCTAGAAAAGTTATCTTTAAATAAATAATGAGGATTTAAATACAATTAAATATTCAAAGGAGGATCTTCTGCTTGGTTACCCTTTTCCCAGCAGGTGGTAAATAATTATATGTAAAATTTGATATCAGTAAAGTGGCACTGTGTTCAGACACAGGGACACAGTCCAGAGAAGGTATCCCCCGAAGAAGGCACTTGAGGGTAAAATGGAGTGCCACACCGGCCATCCATTCCAAACAAAAGTCTGCTTCCACCAGATAAACTACTCCAGAGGCTTTTCAGGCTCATCCTAAGAGTAGTCCACTTTGTTTGTTCATTCGTTTTTTATAAACTTTAAGATGTGATCAAGGCCAATTTGTTATTAGTTTGTTAGTATGTCATTATATGTGTAGGCATCTCATCATTCTGACTTGATGTCATTACTAAAATAAGTTTGAGAAAGCCGGGGATAGCTTGGTGGGTAGAGTATTTGCCCGCGTGCACAAAGCCATGGGCTCAGCCTCCAGTGCCACATGAACTAGAACGGTGCATACTGTAATGGTGGAGGCAGGAGGGTCACAAGGTCAGGGTTACCTTTGGCTACATACGGAGTTCAAGGATAGCTTGGGCTATATGAGACCCTGACCCAAAACCAAAAACAGCCAGGGGCTCCTAAGCCCAGATGTATTATGTACGTGTTACTTTAGTGTATGAATTGTCACTTTAGTTACCATAGCTTTTGTCTCTTAGAGAACATCCGTATAAATTATCAGCATAATTTTTGTTCCCAGGCATCTTAGCCATAAAAGAAGTACCAGAAAGTCTAAGGACATTCTCTTAAAATAGAAAAAGGTACTGGTGGTGTTATCTAAATTTTATTCTTGTTTTCATTTGTTAATCTTTTGTTTGTGTGGTACTGATAATCAAATTCAAAGTCCTGTGTGTGATAGGCAAGCAAGCATAAAGCAGTTATAATCTTAACCCTCTAATTTTAAAAAAGCTCTATGAATTTCCTATAAGCTCCCTTTGTAGATGATACATAAATATATAAATATACAACTTCAGAAATAGACTTCTCGAACCCTTAGTGTGGGCATGAGCCGCAGAATTCTTATTCTGATCAATGACTGCAATATCCATCGCTACCGCAGTAGAGTTCAACTTAAATGAAGCTGTTTATCACCCTGAGAACATCTAAAACTAACAATGACATAACCATAACCGTGTGCCCAACAGTACATTTCTTTTCTTTCTTTTTTTTGGAGCTGGGGACCGAACCCAGGGCCTTGTGCTTCCTAGGCAAGCGCTCTACCACTGAGCTAAATCCCCAACCCCCCAACAGTACATTTCTATACACTGTGTATATGTTTTGTATAAAGTTAGGAAAAGTTTCTTTTACAATATATGCACTCCAAAAAAAGTATGCACTGACAATTTTGGCTTAATATTCTGAAAGACACTAGCTGATATTTATTTTGTAAAACTGTACCCATTCTTGTGTGTAAGACTCAACCTTAAAGTGTCATGTACCGAGGCGCAGAGCTCGTCAGTTAGCTGTGTCTCCAGTCCTTGTGCAGTCTCTGGAATCGACATTATTTTATTTCCCCTTGGGCTCTGGCTCTGTTGCTAGGCTACTGCTGGCCTAACAAACGCAGGTGCTGGGTTTCAGTTGGTTATAAGCTGATGCGTACGTGCTGGGAGTGCACCTGGTCTTCTGCTCCAAACAACCGAGCCATCCCTCCAGCACTCACTGTCTGTCTGTCAGTCTCTCACACACAGTTGTGGCAAGAATATTTTAGAATCAAATAAGCTAAGCTAAGGTTAAATGAAAAACGAACTAAAATGAACACTCAAAATCAAAACATTTTAAATTTTATTTTAGTTACTACATTTTGAGCAAATTTTATATAAGCAAAGAATGCATTTTGATCATATTCATTCCAGTTCTTCCCACTAAGTTCTTAGATTCCCTTTCCTCTCCCCTCCCAACTTCATGCCCTCTTTTTTCTGTTTGTTTTTTTGTGTTCTGTTTTTTATTTTTATAGCTCACTCAGTCTTATTTGTGCTGTTTACATATTCATGTGTGGTCACTGGGAGCATGGTTGACCTAGTGGGGACTGCATTCGTACAGAAAACTGATTCCCGGACTGGAGAGATGGCTCAGTGGTTAAGAGCACTGACTGCTCTTCCAGAGGTCCTGAGTTCAAATCCCAGCAACCACATGGTGGCTCACAACCATCTGTAATGGGATCTGGTGCCCTCTTCTGGTGTCTGAAGACAGCTACAGTGTACTCATATACATTAAAAATAAACATTAAAAAAAGAAGAAGAAGAAAACTGATTCCCCCTTCCTGAGAAGCATCAGTTATCAGTAGCTCCTGTCTTAGTTAGGGTTTCATTGCTGTGAAGAAACACCATGATCAAGGCAACCGTTTAACTGGGGCTGGGTTACAGTTTCAGAGGTTTAGTCCATCATCATCAGAACAGAAAGCATGGCAGCCTCCAGACAGACATGGTGCTGGAGGAGCTAAGAGTTCTACATCTTGATGTGAAGTCAGTCAGGAGACTGAAATTCCATACTGGGTGGAGTTTGAGCATGTATATATGCTCAAATACATATAGTCTCAAAACCCCCACCCAAGTGACACACTTCCTACAACAAAACCACACCTACTCCAACAAGGCCACACCTCCTAATAGTGCCACTCCTGTGGGCCACACATTCAAATACAAGAGTCTGTGGAGGGGGTGTGTATATGGGGGAAACCTATCCAAACTGCCACAGCCCTCAGCTGGGGTGGGAGGTTGTGAGCCTCTCTCTGACCCATGTTGAATGTTCATGGGCCTGACAGCTGCCCCTCTCCTGGTGTGAACCCTGAGCCTTTTGGTGGAGGTGTGACCCAGATGTCGCACTGTGGCTGGGCACCACAGACTTCTCTTCTCTGCAGTTGTGTTTCTGCATTAGCAGTGCACGGTCCACTGCACAGAGGTTTCTCTGATGAGGCCTGAGCTGCAGTAATCTCTGGGCATAGAGGGTATTAATTTAGACCTGAGTCTGCTACTACCTCTACACAACAACAACAGCAGGCTTACTCCTGGAGCCCGGGACTCTCCCGCTATTACCTCCACACAACAGCAGGCCTACTCCTGGAGCCCGGGACTCTCCCGCCCACAGACCCTTGTCCACATCCAGAGCACTAGGTGAGCTCCTGCAAGCAGAGCTCACGTTTTATTTTAACACAATTTTAACCAAATTAATTTGTAAGTATCTTTATCTTCCATGCCTAAGATGGTTTTTAAAAACTATTACACTGTATTTTTATTCTTATTTTCAATTAACTACTAGCAAATGTGAAATATTAGATATTTTCAAATCATTCTTCTATAAATGAAAATGATGCTAAATAAATTTTAAAAAACTTTATAAGTAAATGCCAAATGAAAATAAGAAAAAATGAATTCCAGAAATTAAACAATAGGATCCAATATTGAAAGAAAGAAGGGGTTGGAGTGGTGGCACGTGCCTTTAATCCTAGCACTTAAGAGGCAGAGGAAGGCAGATTTTTGTAGGTTTGAATCTGTCATGGTCAACATAGTTTGAGTCCATCCTGGTCTACATAGCAAGTTCTAGGACAGTAAAGGCTATGTAAAGAGACTTTCTCTAGTCACCAGGTAGTGGTGTACACCTTTAATCTCAGCACTTGGGAGGCAGAGGCAGGAGAATCTCTGTGAGTTCTAGGCCAGCCTGGTTTGCAGAGTGAGTCCCAGGACAGCCAGGGCTACATAAAGAAACCCTGTTGCAAAAAAACAAAAAAACAACCAAACAAAAACAAAAAGAGACCTTCTCTTGGAAAAGAAAAAAAAGAAAATTGATTTGGTTATTCTCATAAATAAAAGATCTTGGATTTGACATGCACACAGTAATAAATTACATATAAGATGATAAATAAAGGGGGCTGGAGAGATGGCTCAGTGGTTAAGAGCACCGACTGCTCTTCCAGAGGTCCTGAGTTCAATTCCCAGCAACCACATGGAGGCTCACAACCATCTGTAATGGGATCTGATGCCCTCTTCTGGTGTGTCTGTGGATGGCTACAGTGTACTCATACAACTAAATAAATCTTAAAAAAAATAAGAAAAGAAAAATGTAAATAATATTTGAGCTTTTTAAAAGAAATGATGAGTAAAAATTCACTACTTAGGTTTTTTCCCTTTATCTCAAACTATTTCTGAATGCTACATCTTGCTTCCTAATATTCTCCTGCAATCTAACTTATGAAAATTATATTTTAGGTTATAATTGCCCCTGGAGTAGAAGAGACTGCTTTAATAATTCGACAAATTGCAGACCACAATTTAATGACGTCAAAGAGAGATCCTCATGAATGGTTGGATAAATCCTGGGTGGAAGTCTCACCTTCTAAGGTTACTTCTTCTAAATGTATAATCTAAACATTTGTGAAGCGGACAGCTATGAACCCCAACTCCCTCACTCATAGCTTATTTTTTTCCACACTCTCCAAATCGAGTTCTAAACCCAATGACAGCTGCTTTAATCTGCAGTCTAAAGTAGGTCACTCTCAAAAGACCCTGACTGAGGAGGCGCCGTACTGTTTTCCAGGAGGAAATGAACCTGCTAGACTTCCCCTGCATTAACCCTCTGGTGGCCCAGCTCATGCTACACGGAGCACCTTCCCTGCACTGGCTCCTGAGAGCAGCTCCTGCTGAGCTCCAGGAACTCCTGCCCCAGGTTCCAGGCAAAGTGCTGAAGGTGGGTCTGCGGCCCCTCCTCCTATTTGTACCACATGCGTTTCTGAATGACAGCCTCTGGCTTTGTTCTGGATCTCACACAGGAAAGAAATCATTTACTTGAACTAACTTTCAGACAGAATGGTCATTAGCTGCCATCTATGACATATGTTTTAAAGCTACCGTAGATAATTCAGCACAGTTTATCACATTATAAGGCATTTTGAAATATCATTGTGTTCATAAATATTCAATTAACACATTCATATTTCCCCTACCAAGAAGTTCTACCGCTCTCTTCCAGGGGTTCTGAGTTCAATTCCCAGCAACCGCACGGTGGCTCACAACCATCTGTAATGGTATCTGATGCCCCCTTCTGGTATGTCTGAGGACAGCAGCAGTGCACTTATATACATAAAATAAATACTTCTTTAAAAATAAAAGAACTTCTACCATAGTAGGGAAGAGAGCTTTAGAGTTACTGGTGATATTTTAAAATTCTTAGCATGGAATAGTATTCATATATAATTTGAATAACTAAAATAAAATCCATTGTATTTTTTGTGAAACTAAAACTTCTCTTAAAAAGTATAAAATTCCACTGCAAGCTGCTAAAAAAAATAGATCACAATGTTCTCTTTTAATGGCATTTAATTATTTCTTCTGTTAGTACACGGCACAATGTAGTCTCTATGAATTTAGCTAGGTATCGTCTTTGTTTTCTAGATTTATTACATTTTTTTTTTAATTTTCAGCATTTTTGTAGCATCACTTCCTTGTTCAAGATTAGTTCTTCCTCCATGACAACGTCTTGTCAGATTTCATCACTTCAGGAAGATATGAATCAAACCGATCTCTTTATTTCTCAGAGGTCAGCTCCTATCATTCAAGAACATGATGACTATTATTCCTATGACATCTCGGAAGAGACGGTGCGGAGAGACACAAGCTCTCCTAGGGAGCTGAGAGAAAGGCTGCCGCCATGCTTGTTGCCGGCTGCAGCACCGCACAGCCAGAGGAGCCGCTGGGAGGGCTCGGGCTGGGAGGGCTCCGGTTGTGGCCCTAACCCAGTGCAGAGGAACCCCTTCCTAATGAACACGGAATCAAAGAAAGACACGAGGCCTGCCCTTCCTGGCCCGAGGCATTCACAGTCAGATGTCTTTTCTCTGGGCCTAACGCAAGTAAGTTGTGAACCCAAAATGCCACCAACTGATTCTCAAAGAAGAGGCTCTCAAGATTTTGTAAATTATCCTGAAACTAAAGGACCCAGAAACATGCAAGTGTCCACCCTTGTCTTTTTACCAGAGGGCTCCCACCTTCACTGGGACTTTAAGAAAAACAGTTGTAGAAAACAGAGTTCTTCATTCCCTCCAAGCTGTGGAGCCGAACAGAGCACCTACAGCAAACGGTACTCTCAAAAGGACGACTTCTCCAGAGATCCGCCAGGGCGCGCGTTGGATGAGCTGGAAGACGTCACCTGTAGAAATGCGAATGCTGGGACTAAGGAGACTTTTTGGAGAGAACCTGTTCCCAGTTGGGATTCATTCTGTGCCACTGATTCTAATGTAAACCAAAGAGGATTCAAGGGCCTGAATTTCTGCCAAAGAGCCGGAAACTACCTCAGACAAAGAAGGCTCCCTGGATCTTCCTCTAACTGGGGAGATTACGAAACACCAACAGGTAACAGTAACAGTAACAGTTGACACACCTACTTCCCGTTATAACATTAAAGCCAAAAGTAGGGGCTGAAGAGATGGCACAGTGGCCAACAGCGCTTGCAGAGGACCCACGTGGCTCCCAGCAGCCACTCTGGGCAGCTCACACTACCTGAAACTCCAGCTCCAGCGGATCCCGACACCTGTGGGCTCCTGGACATACCCACATGCAGATGTGAACACATACACATAACTAAAATAATAAAAATATTTCACACCTGATAGCTCTATAATCAAACCTCAATGAATGTTTTGTTTAATTGATACACTTAATGTTCTCCATTAACTTTGGGCTTAAAAGAAAATCAAACTTAGTGGTAGAACAAAACATTTCAAATTCTTGTAGTATCAAAGGAACCACACAGTAACTTAAGTTTAAAATAGCACTCAGGAGGCAGAGGCTGGAGGATCTCTATGAGTTCAAGGCCAGCCTGATCTACATAGTGAGTTCCGGGACAACAAGGACTACATAGGAAAACCTGTTACAAAACAAACAGACAAACAAACAAATGAGAATAGAAAGAAGAAATTTAAAATAAAAGTAGCAAACTTACGTAGAGCAGAAGATGACCATGATTACAGAGAAGAGTCAGACTCTCTAAGAACACGTGTTTATTTGGCTAAGATATTAGGGCTGACGATGGCTCAGTCACTAAGGTGCTTACTGTGCAATCATGAGGACCTAAGTTTGATACCCAGAACCCACGTATAGGAGCCCAGCATTGCGGCCATGGCTCTAAATCCAGCACTTGCGAGGTAGAAACAGGTGGATCCATAGGGCTCGATGTCAGCCAGCGTATTTGATAAGCTCTAGGCCAGTAAGAGATTCTGTCTAAAAAATCAAATTAGGATTAATGGTATCTGAGCGCTCTCTCTCTCTCTCTCTCTCTCTCTCTCTCTCTCACACACACACACACACACACACACACACACACACACACACACACAGTTGCTTAACTCTATTAGGTAAGAACCCCTATTATCTTCTCTTTGATGGATATTTTAGACTTGGCTGATCATTTTATCATATTGCCTTTTAAAAAAAGATTTATTTTTTCTATGTGAGTACACTGTCACTGTCTTCAGACACACCAGAAGAGGGCATCAGATCCCATTACAGATGGTTGTGAGCCACAATTGAACTCAGGACCTCTGGAAGAGCAGTCAATGCTCTTAACCACTGAGCCATCTCTCCAGCCAAGGACAATTTTGTTTTCTCATTTCTACTCATTATGTCTTTATTTTATATATAAATATAATATATAAATATATAATTTCTTATGGCATTGACCTGAACATCTAGAACAAAATGTAAAGATCTCATAAGGCATATGAACTTAGCTTTGTCATGAAAGGTAGTCGGAGAAGAGAAATTTAAGTTTCAAAACTTCTTTCATAGTCTTCTTCATAAGATCAGAGGGGGCTCAGAAAAAAAAGACCTTAGGTTCTATGTTTTGTTAAAAGAGGGCTTCCTAATTCTCACTGTTTTCACCCTGCCCCGCCCCCTGCCTGCCCCGCCCCCTGCCTGCCCCGCCCCCTGCCTGCCCTCGCCTCCTCCTATGGCTCTGTCTGTTGTCTCCTGTCAGTAGACTTCCTTCTGCTCTCATATCCCACGTCTCCTGTATCGTTTTATCCCGGCTCCCGTGAAGGCCTCCCTCCTAGTTTGATGACCTATAGTAACCCCGTACGCACATGTACAAATCACAATCCAAGAACCTCCTGAAAGAAAAATATTCACGGCTGTTTCTCATCACCTGCTGTTCACTTAAAGCACTTTCAGTTCTGCCCCGTGTTCTGCAAATGTCACTTCAGTTTTAAAGCTGCATAAAATCCTGTTGTTTATAGGTACAGGGGTGCTATTAATTTGGTTCCTGATGTTTAGTTCTGATTTTTCATAATAAGAGTCATGATGGTGTTGTTTGTGCTTTATTATGTAGCTGTTTCATAAATGACCCAGATCAAACCCCACCCTTGGACTCTAGAACAAATTACACAGTGAACTCTATAGACTCTTGAACATGGACCACTTCCCTATATAATTCTCCCATTTTCTCCACGAGGAAGTTTCTAATTCTGACATTTAAGCTTTTGGACATATAGATGGGATACTCAAGGTATCTATGTACATTTTAATTCATTTACTTTTGAATAATTTTATTTTGCATGTGTATGTGTGTGGCATGTTTGCATGTGTGTATGAATGTTCATGTGTGGGTGCACATTTCCTGATGCATGTGCACATGTGTGTGCACATGAGGAAGATGCTGTCTGGAGCTGTGCACATACACATGCACACACAAGTATACATTCACACATGCACATGCCCCCCACACACACACACGCACAATTCACTTGCATAAATGAATTAGAATTTTTAAATAAAGACGTTGGAGTAGAGGCTGGACAGTTAATAAAATGTAAACATATAGAACACAGTATGAACAGTTCTGGTGGTTTACAGAGCCAAGGAGCAAAGCAGGTGTGAGTTCAAAGTCAGAGTGAGCACTGGACTTATTCTAGTCTGAAGATGTGTTGGAAACCTTCAGGGATTAGGAAGCCTGCCTGAGTTGTTTATTTCTAATGGCTTTATTTAAAGATATTAGAGCCAGGAGAGACTTTGGAGATCAAAGAACCTCGCAGAAGAGGATAATGGAGTCTGGGGATAATGAATGACTCACACAGTCTATGGGTGCACTGATCTTAAACAGCCACTGGGGACAGGTGCATTCATGTTAAAAACAAACCATGTTTCATATCTGCTTACCCCAATAAATGGTTTTCTTTTCTCCCTTTGACAGACTTAATGTACTCACAAGCACCACAACCTAAGAAACGCCGTCTAATGTATGAGAAAGTCCCCGGAAGAGTGGATGGGCAAACCCGGCTGAGGTTTCTGTGAAAAACAGAAGGGACAGTGCCACGTGCCAGATTCTACTTCCTCATGACAGTGCAGGAACAGTCAGTCAAGCTTGACGCCGCGTCACAGAAAATGCTATTGCTTTGCAGGTCCTCAGTGTTTCTGTCTAAGTCTGCTTGTCTGACTTATCAGTCAGTACACTATGCACAAGGCCCCAGAAGTACTCAGATTCATGTCTACTTCACAAGGCTTTTGTCTTTTTAAAGGTTTGTGCTTGCACTTATGTGTATGCATGTGGAATGTGTGCACTCTGGAGGCCAGAGGCCCCATCATAGTCTTTTTTTTTTAAGGTTTATTTTTTTGTTATTAAATTGTGTACATGCATGTTGGAATGTGCATATGGAGTGCAGCCCCTGTGGAGTCCAACCAGCAGAGGGCATCTAAGCCCTGGAGCCTTAGTTACTGGTGTTTGTGAGCCGTGTGATGCGGTGCTAGGAACCACCGTCCAGTCCTCCCCAGAAGCAGCAAGCACTTATAACCACTGAGCTCTCCTGAGCTCCCCACCCAGCACAGTCTGACAGTTGGAGTCAGGAAGTGAGGAGCACCACACAAGGGCAAAACTGCAGCCAGAGAAGCTCTGAGCAGTTCCCCCAGCCCAATGAGAAAGAGTGGGAAGAAATGCTTGCAACCTCAGCTGTGGGAAGGGCTCACATTCTGTTGTTTGTTGACTGACTGACTGACTGACTGACTGACTGACTGACTGATTGATTGATTGATTTTTGAGCTATCCTGGAACTCACTCTGTAAACCAGGCTGTCTCAAACTCAGAGGTCCTCCTGCCTCTGTCTCCCGAGGACTGGGACTAAAGGTGTGAGCCGCCACCACCACCACTACCCAGCGAGAGTTCCCGTTCTTAATACACAAACAACCCTTTCAAACTGGAGGGAAAAGGAAGCCTAGTAGAGTAAGTAAAATATCTAAACATATTCTCAGAACAAGACAACTCTGTAAGTATTTAGGATAAGCAACCTCATGGTTTGTTTCAGAGGTGTTGGCTACTAAATAAATCACTGGTTCCACCTCTCACATTGACAGGAGGTTGGAAATACAGACTCCTAGTCAGCCAGTCAGAGAAGACCGCTTTCCTTCTGTATTGTCTGTCTGTCCTTTCAGAGCTCCCTCTAGACAACAGCTAATAAATGTAAGATGACTTGACTCAGGAATTATATTACTAAGAATTTATCTTAAATAAATATTACCTATAACATGAAACCTATTGTAAGTACAGCTTGTAATAGGTAAAAATTGTATACTTGCTACCAGAGGACAAAGCAAACATTTAGAGTATAGAATACCGTAAACGTATGAAGAAACTAATGTGCTCTGACCATAGTGAAAATGGACCGTTCCAATTTGCTCAAAATGATTTTATACATATGGGGGTGTTTGAGCAAGTGTGGATCCCACTGATCCTTCTGATGCATGGGAAACTGCTGGGGAGTTAAGCTCAGTGGTGTGATTCCCCACAGAGCTCTGGGATTGGTTCCCAGCAGTTCATAAACTGGGTCTGCCAAAGTCAACGATCACTATCATTGGCTACACAACTGGTTTGACACCATCCCTGGAATAGATGAAGCTATTCAGAGGGGGAGGAAAGGCTAAGAAGACTGGAGTGAAGCCACTAAAACGTGCTTCAGAGAAAGGCACGGAGCAGGGCCTGAGGCTTCATAAGCTCACAAGGTGCCGAGCAGCCTCGTTCTGCTCCTTTCCTCCAAGTTTTCTTCCATAACCTCTGTTGTTGTTTTTCTTTTCTGTCTTTTTTCCATTTTTTTCCTCACACAGAAAATGCTGTGCTTAGCAGTTCCCCGGCCTGGCCAGGGGGCTGCAAGTCCAGAAGCAAGCGTGGGTCTTCTTTCACCCTACTGTGCTCTCCTCAGCCAGCTTAAGGTGCAGGACGCTGTGCTCTCACTTGCTTTGTCTTATAATGTTGTCCCTGATTAAACTTTCTAGTGTTAAACTCCTAACCCCATTTTCCTATTGCTTATTTTTAATGAGTAGATAATTTAAGGCTGTTTAAACTTTTCCATAGCAGTGCCAAGACACTTCCAGTTCGTGTTTTGTAATGAATATAACAAGTATCAAAATCTAACACTGCCAAAAAGGTAATTACAGCATGCCATTTTTTTCTTTTTTTTTTTTTTCTCCATCTTTATTAAATTGGGTATTTCGTACTTACATTTCAATTGTTATTACCTTTCCCGGTTCCCAGGCAAACATCCCCCTAACCCCTCCCCCTTCCCTTCTATATGGGTGTTCCCCTCCCCATTCTCCCCCCATTACCACCCTCCCCCCAACAATCACGTTCACTGGGGATCCAGCCTTGGCAGGACCAAGGGCTTCCCCTTCCACTGGTGCTCTTACTAGGATATTCATTGCTACCTATGCGGTTGGAGCCCAGGGTCAGTCCATGTATAGTCTTTGGGTAGTGGCTTAGTCCCTGGAAGCTCTGGTTTGTTGGCATTGTTGTTCATATGGGGCCTCAAGCCCCTTTAAGCTCTTTCAGTCCTTTCTAAGATTCCTTCAATGGGGGTCCCATTCTCAGTTCAGTGGTTTACAGCACGCCATTTTATCAGTCTGAACACTCTAATGCAGTATTTCCAGACCAAATGGAAACGAGCAACACTTCAAATCAATCAAACCCACCTGAGTATAGAGACTGATCCATGACAAGGCATGCATTAATATAATTCTTCATTAAGGAAGCGTTATAAGCATTATCTAATTTCCCCTAAGATACTTTACAAAGTTCTGCATGTTTGTTTGTTTTTTTTAATTTGCATGCAGGTGGGTTTCAGTGTGGCATTTTCATCATTTGTTTTCAATTTTTAAAAATTATATTGTTTAATTCAGCAGCTTCCAAGGCAATCTCACTGACCCATGAAGTAGTTTTTGTCCTCCATGTTTGAAAGAGAGATACAGAACAAGTATTGAATTTCCTCAGATAACTGTCAGGCTGAGGGTCCCTTCTTTCACTGGAGATTTCCTATGTCAAATCAGCTCCTGAGCAGGCGTCAGTCCCTCCTGACGCTGCTGGACCTGACCCTCCTGCCGCTGCTGGACCTGACTTGCCTCCACTTAGAACAGTTAGAGCTGTAGAACGCCCACGGCTCCCCTGAACTCCCTTCTGCAGTGCTGCTGAAGGAGACAGTGCATCCAAAGAGGGTTTAGTGTGGGGTGGAAACTTGGAACGCTCACTGAAATCCTCCTAACCAAGACGCAGGACACACATACAATGCTAATGGTAGGAGGCAAGAGTTTGAAAGAACAAACAACAAAAATGATAGCATAAAACTGCAGACAAGACTAAACAAAAAATAGAAACATCAAAAGGACACCCAAATTATGATTAATTTACTGATATCTGAGTGATGCCTGGAGTTAGAGAGGCCCAGCCCATGGCTTCATTTTCTCCACTTTGTATTCCTACGACTTCTCTGTGGTGAATGCCACGCCGGGCGACGTCAGAGAGCAGCTGTGGCTGGGAATTGAGGGTTTTTCATGTTATGCTCACATCTGTATTTGGAGGCACTGATGGAGTTCTACAGGGGTTCCAACCCCAATCTCACCTTCTGCACTCACACTCACCAGCAAACAGAGATCCATGGGGCCCAAAAGACCACACCAAACACAAACTACTGTTGTCATGGAAAATGATGAATTAGGCAAAAATTTTATTTCCAAGCTCTTCAAAGATTATCACAAACACAAACTTTCCTTCTAAAAGTGTCCCCAATTAAATCAAAGGCACATCACCCCCAATAAAATATGTGTGACATGAGTTCTTTTAGGTTATAATATCTTCATATTTTGTTTTTAACCAATTGCAACGTTCTAAGTGTAGATCACATTTAAACATTTTTAAAGGCATGAGCACACTTTTCAAAGCATCAGACACAATTATAAGTTGTAGAGTACAGGAACTAAAGAAAGTTCTAATGGCTTCACACGGGAGGGCCACCTAACAACATATCCATGCTCTGTGTGCTGAGGAGCGGCTCCCCAGCTTCCTGTCCAGGTCAGACCGTTTGCTCACTGGGACTGGAAAGGCCTCCTTTACAAAGCCAGCATATCAATCATTCCCCAATTTATACTTTGTCTAATTTAGTAACTGTAAATTTTATGAAAATTTTTATTACAGTATAAAAATGTTAGGAAAATTACAAATACTCAGTTTTTGGAAATACAACATTTCCATCCAGAAATGCAAATACCAGTAAACAAAACGTGCCTCCATCCCAGGCAGGGCCGCACAGGCTTGACTGAGAGATGCACCCAGTGAGTCTGGTAATGAGGTTAAAAAATAAGACAAAACATTGATTTCTGTAGAATTTTGACCTAGGACCAGGCCACAGAGAAAATGATTTGGCTCTTGAAATCTGTTTTCTTGGGACTTGGCAGCAGTCATCCATCACCATGCACACACAGGTTCCTCAGAGAGCTTCTTCCCTGTTGAAGAGAGTTCCATTGGTTTTCAATTTAGTGAGATTTACTTGTAAAGGAACCTTATCATTTCACAGGACCCCAAAAATGCACAACACAGAAAACGTCTCGTGAATGCAATAGACAGTGTGAGCACGCCCTCGGACAGACAGCACTCAGGCCGGGGCTTCATGGAGCCGCCATGCCATGGAGCAGTTAATTACCTTGGCACCAAGTGTGCCGCTCCCTTGACTGCGTAACTCCTTTCTCATAGCGGAACTGAACGTGAACAGTTTCCTTTTACAAACGTGAAAAGGATGATCACTTACTGTGTAAATACAGAATTTGAAATATGTTGGTCCCAGGACTGATAACCTAGAAATACGGGAATGTCCGGGGTGAGGGCCTTGCACATGCTGGGCAGCTGGGCTACACCGCTTTTGAGACAGTCGTCATAAGTTAGCCAGGTCACTCTTGAACTCACCCAGTTTTAGTTTCTTTATAGTTTTTAAGGTTGGTGGGTAGGCAAAAGTGGAGACTGCTGGATTCATACTGGTTTCACCATATCTTACACAAGAGCCAAGCAGGAAGTAGGTCTAGTGGGAAGGGCTGCTTCCTCTTGACACAGAGCAGCCTGGGGGAGAAGTAGGGAGTCCACAACCAGGGCATGCACACTACTGGCTTACCCTACCTCTCCTGCACTCTCGTTGAGAGTGGACAGGATCTATACTTTTAAAATGTTTTTTTTTTTTTTTTTTTTTTTCGGAGCTGGGGACCGAACCTATGGCCTTGCGCTTGCTAGGCAAGTACTCTACCACTGAGCTAAATCCCCAACCCCTTAAAATGGTTTTAATGAAGAGGATTCTTTCATAAATCTCCCCAAAAATTAAAGTGTTTGGAGCCCTACAGCCGCTGATTGTTATTATGAGCCAAACAGGGCATCCTGACAGTCACTGGGTAGAACTGGCTTCCTCAGAGCGCCAGGCTCTGAATCATTTCAAGATCTACTTAACAAGAAAGCCTGAGGTTCTGTTCTGCTGATCACTGAAAATAAACCTTTTGTAAATCTCCTATGACATACTAGTTTTTCACGTCAACGGGTATGTCAACAAAATATTTTCCTGATGCTGGCTTTCCTGAGTGAACAGTTGTAAAAGTCTGCATTAGCCATGCCTGTGTGACTTACCCTTCCTTCTGAATCTGTTGGGGATGGGGTACCATCCGGATTTAGCCATTTAAGATCTTGGAATGTGGGTTCATAGTTTCCGTGTTCGTTCTGGTGTCTTTATTCTGACTCTGAGTTGCTTCTGGACATCCTGAGTCTCATTCATGGTCAGCTTTGTGTCTGTTCCTTGCTGTGAGTTCTTGGTTCTAAAAATGCCTTAGAGGGTTCCTGTTTCATTTCTTGCCTTGGCCCCTCTCTCTTACTTTTTTCCTTTTCCCTACTGTTACAATTTCTGTTAGATCCAAATGCTGACTTGTTATGTAGTTGGTTTATGTTAAATTTTTAACTCTTAAGGTTGTACTTTTTTCTATAGAAATGTTTGTAATTTTCATTTTTATCTAGTGGATTAAACTTTATTCTTATCTATAAATCATTAAAAATATAGAAATGTAAAACCTCAATGCAAAACACTCAAATTCATGTCATCCTAATTAATAAATCACCAGAAATGTGTCTTCAGTTATCGGGCTACTAAAACTTGTTAGCCCTTTACACACACACACACACACACACACACACACACACACACACACACACACACACAGCAGTAGACCATCAGCTACATTTGATCTTCCATGAAAACAGAGATATGACCCAGGCATTGGGGTCACATGTCTTTAATCCCAGCCCTGAGGAGGCAGAGACAGGCAGATCTCTGTGAATTCAAGGCCACCCCACAGACCAAGTCTGCGTTGCACAGACCATAACAAACAAAACAGGGCTATTTAGGAAGCTGCTACAGAGAAACAATAGCCCAAGGCAGGCTTGAGTTAGCTCACTTGCTCCTCAGTCAAGTCCTTTGTCCCAGCAGCTGCTGTCAGTTGGTAACACGGAACAGCAGACCACAACTCTGGGATGCTGTCAGGGCAGAGAGGGAATTAAGGTCAAGAAATATTGCTGGTCAGCTCAGTTAAAGAGCTCATGTGTGTAAGGCGACAGCATATCACAGACAGTGCCAAGAGAACAGGCTTCTCTCAGCCAGACAGACCTCTTCCACGTGCAGGGAAGCTACAGCCCAGAAGCACCCATCGGGCAAGGCAGCATTCTGACAATCTTTTTCAACCTCTGTTGCCCAAATCCTTTGGGAAGCTCCCTGAAGACACTACGGCCCCAAGATGACACAGCGCACCCCAACTCACCAGTCTTCAGAGTAAAGCACAGGACCTGGGCTCCCGGAAGGGGTTGCTTCCAGCCGGAACACCAAGCAGCAGGGCGTCCTTGCATGCATTCTGTATGCAGTACTGCTGAAGCTCTGCAGCTGCCTGAGAGACCTGAGACAAACAAAGCAAGCACAGTGTGTGACCGTCGCTCACCGCCCCGCCGCTCACCGCCCCGCTCACAGCCAGGCGCAGCAGCAGGCCCCACACAGCCTGAGGTGGGACACCACTGCTGTCATCCAAGGCTCTCTGCTAATTGCAGCCACTCATCCCCACAATGGAAGACTATACAGTCTACGATTGAGTATGGGATACTTTCGAATTGCTTTAACAAGGGAAATGTAACTTTAATCCATTTAGAATTCTAGTTTAAGACCAAATTGGTAAGGAAATGGCTCGTTCTCAAGTTCCCAGTACAAATATGTAAAACACGAACTGATAATCTAAAGTTGCCGTGTGAACGAGGTTGGTTGGGGCTTTGTCCAGTCTGTGCGGAACAAGTGACAGAATTATTCTGTGCGGTTCAGAAGTACAGCTTGCTGGTTAGGAATGTGGTCTCTGGGGCTGAGGGTGGGGCTCAGTGATTGAATGCTGCCTAGCACAAGGGAGGCCGGGGGGGTCAGTCCCTAGGACAAAACACAAAAACAACAGAATTCCAGATAATCATCATCATCGTCATAATAAATAAAACAGGACCGTTATGTGTTAGCCACGGTCTGCGTTTATATGTTGAAATTTAATCTCCATTATGAAGGGTGGAAACTTGTTTATGTATTTTTTATATATGGGTGTTTTATCTGCATGTACATCTGTATCCCAAAAGAGGACACTGGATTCTATTAGACTACATTACAGATGGTTGTGAGTCACTTGGTGGGTGCTGGGAATTGAACTCAAGACCTCAGGAAGAATAGCCAATGCTCTTAATCACCGAGCCATTTCTCCAGCTCCAAGACCTTGGACCCTCTAGAACCATAAACTAAAGTAAACTTTTTAAAAATCTTACTCTGTCTGTGGTACTTGGCTATTGGCAACAGAAAACTGACTAATACATGTTTCATGTATGTTCCATATGTTACATGTATGTTATAGCTGCTTACCATATGTTTACAGTTGCCACCAAGCTTCTGAAAGGCCTTAGGGATTTGCTTTTAGAGCTAGAATTTTTAAAATACAATATAACCAGACTAACATTTAAGCTAATTTTTCCATCAATTGAAACTCAATGTTTTCACACTAATTATAACTAGAGCTAATAATGGTTTTATGTTAAGTTACTGATTTTCAAAGAAATGCAGAACCAATCATGCCCAGGGACCGTGTGTCAGGGAACTGGGTGAACTCTACATGTGGGGAGTAGGAGACTCTCTCAGGACCCCTGGGGAAAGGAGCCCAACCAGACCCTAGCATAAAGGACTTGGTGATAAAGGTAAAGTGGGGGTGAGCAAAGAAACAAGCTGAGGTCGGTCAGGACCCTCAGCAGCAGCAAGGGAGAGACTCTGGGAGGCAGAAAACCAACCTCGAACCCTGCAAGCCGCCTCCTGCCATGGAGGATGGCTTGTCCCACCTGGGTTATTTGACTCTCAACTCCGGGGAGGATTCCTCCGGACAGCAATCTGCAGTCCCTGGGAAGGGCCTGGCCGATCTCTCTCAGCAGGCCAAGAGCATCCAAGACTGAGCCCTGAAATGAAGCTGACTAGTTCTGGAACATGACTCCCTTGAAATACTGCCCAATTTCACCCGTGTGTGTGTGTGTGGGGGGGTGATCATCCACAATCCTTTTTCAAGTGCAGGTAAGAGTCTCTTCCCTCTATAGTGTCCATAGGGTGAGCAGGCATTTGATTCAGTTTTCCTTCCAGGTCTGATGCCCAATGGTACCGAACACTTTCAACAACTCTTTTTCGTTCCCTATTTTCTCTCCTGGGCAGCTCTGTTCTCTGCTAGGAGCTCCAGCCAGCACCCGTAACTGCTCCCTTTGCAAAATGAGGGAAGAGGGAACACAGCTTCAATCACCCCCCACAAGAACCTTTTACTCTCTTCCGCCAAGCTCGCAATGACCACTAGTTATCGCTGTTCCCTGTATGTCTTCATCACCAGAAGCTGACTTTGCTCCCTCTTTCTTATCTGGGTCCAGCCACACCTTGGTCTCTGACTTCACCCCTACTTTCTAGCACACTTCCTGCTCACCTCCTACCTGGATCAAACTCCTTTAGCTTTCTGCCCTCAAAATCCTTGGTGGTCAGATGCTAGCAAGGAAAAAGGAACCACAAGCGGTACAGGCCCCCTATCTCAGTGTCCAGGTTGCGACTGCCCAGGCCGGTGAGCTCCATGGTGGACAGTAAGCACTTCCTTCACCCTTTGCTAACGCCCAGTCCACTGTCCCTGTTTCACAACTTCCCACAGCTTGTCCCACAGCTTCCTGTTTCACAAGACTGCCATCGCCAAGACCTGTAATCCGTTACCAGGCACTCTATACACATCTTCACCTTTTTTCCTGACCCAAAGATGTCACCCCAAACCCTTGTCCCTTCTACATTCACCTTGTCTCCATTTTCTTTGACAAAACGACAAAATAAAATAAATAAATCTTTCCTATCAACCCCAAACTCTTTTATTTTGGGAGTAATTTTTTAACCTGCCCGGCCTCTTACAAAAGTCCACTACACCTTCCACTACACCTTATGGCGAGTCTCTGTACCCCGCGCTTCTGTCCCTTTATCTTGTAAACCTGGGTATCTGAAATCATTTTGTTTATTTATTAGTTTGTTTACCGCATCCACCTGCATCCCCTGGAGTAGCACCGGGTCAAGGGTTAAGAAACTGACTAGCACAATGGTGTGCTCAACCAATCCACACAGAGAATTACACTAGCTGCCAACCAATCACACGTTCAGCCAACAGAGTGGTAAACACTGGCTGTATTTGCAGGCCTTTAATTTAATTTTATCTCAGGGGTGTTTTGCCAGCATGTCTGTGCACCACGCGCATGCCTAGTGCCTGAGGAGGCTAGAAGAGGGCATCGGGTCCCCCAAAACTGACATTACAGATGGTTGTGGGCCTCTCTCTCTCTCTCTCTCTCTCTCTCTCTCTATCTCTCTCTCTATCTCTCTCTTTCCCCACCCCACCCCGTGTGTGTGTGTGTGTGTGTGTGTGTGTGTGTGTGTGTGTGTGTGTGTGCGCGCGCGCGCGGTGGGAATTGAACCCGGGTCCTCCAGAAGAGCAGCCAGTGAGCTGAGCCATCTCTCTGGCCTCCGCACCCCTCTTCTGACAATCCTCTCTCTCATCTTTCTCTTCTGAACTGTCCCTGGCAGCACGTTACAAGTGCTGCTCTTTGTCTATTTCACACTCCTATATTTTAAGGACCTCTTTCGGCCTCTGTCCATGCAGCGAAATCTCCCCTGGATATCTCTGTAAAATCTATAGATCCAAAACCTAACTCATTTCCCCAACTCTCCCTTCCGATGCCCCAGCTGAGGAAGGCCGAGCATCCTTCTGTCTCGCTCACATCAGTTCAGTCGGTGGCCTCCCTCCCCATCTCTAAGCAGCATCCTCCAGCAGCCCGGCTGGCAGAGTCCAGGCCGCCAGCGTGTCGCCAGCGGGCTGTGGACACGCCCACGGAGCCCTCAGATCTGGTCCCTGGGACAGTTTGAGTCGCCGGAAGCACCCGTGGAGCCTCCAGAGCTGGCTCGGGAATCCGGCCTGGAGCCATCCCGCACCCACGCGCGGCTCGCGAGCACCCGAGGCCCCGGCGCGCGCCCGGCCCGGTAGCCGCCACTTCCGCCCGGCCGCGGCCTCCCGCTTGCCCCTCGGTCGGTGGCGGGGCTGGCGCCGGGGTCCGGCTGGGCAGACGCTCACCTTGATCCTCTCCACGCCGGCCTCCAGCTTCAGCTGCTCCACCAGGCGCTGCAGGGCGCTCACGCTGGCCCCGGAAGACATGGCGGCTAAGGCTGCGTGCAGCGGGCTCGGCTGGGCGGAACCGCAGCCGATCGGGGTGCCGCCCCGGGGCGGGGAAGCCGCCGCGCCCGCCCTGCTGTCCCCTGCGCTGGGTTCGCGAGCTGCCCGGCCCGGGTCGCCGCTGCCTCGGAACAAACCTAGGTGGCGCCTGTGCTGCGAAGGGGAGGGCACTGTAGGACTTCCATGGAAGAGCAAGTCTAACCTTCAAGGAAATCCTACTTGTTGGTCTGATACCGAATAAAATTACACCAGCTCTCTCACCTCCTATGGCCTTTGTTAACAGTCTTCTCCTGAGTGTTTGTTTTTAGTGTGCACATTACAAAACTGAGATCATTGTGCAAAAACTTGAGGTTTGTTTTGTTTTTTTTGTTTTTGTTTTTTACATTACTATGTAATGATTCTATCGCCATCTTTGCACACCATCGTATCTGTCAATATTCGCTAACCTGGGTAATGCATAAAGACAATATCGGTGGACTTGCTAAACGTCAAGGCCCAGAGACTTTAAAACATTGGTTTAATTACTTAAAAATAGCTTCAAGGCTCAAATTCTCATCTCCTGATTCAACTCTGAGGGTTGGTCTTGTCCTCAAGGTGGATAGACTCGGTAGTGCTGTGGGGGGAAAAACTCCATGCTTTCCTTTAGGCCTGTCTAAACATATGGGGGAGGGAGTGGGATCCTCGAATGGGTTTCCCTGGCTCATAGTGAATACCGCCTTCCCTTAAACCAATTGCTACTTTGATTGCTGAAGTACACAATTTCCCGGCTGCTGAGTTTTCTCTGGACCTAAGAACTATCCAGGACAAAGTCATCCACAAAACACCCCCACAGCCAGTCTCCATCCAGTGAGCTTTTTTTCCCACCGTCAACCCCCTCAAATTGAGGCAGTCGGATTGATCATCCTAACTCTGGAGTTCCATCTGGGCTCATCTGAGGTCTTCTTCATGGCCGCTACATCGCTACAACTGCAGGTCAGCTTCTCCTTCTGCAGGTCAGCTTCTCCTTCTGCAGGTCAGCTTCTCCTTCTGCTGGTCAGCTTCTCTTTCTGCAGGTCAGCTTCTCCTTTCTGGGTCAGCTTCTCCTTTCTGGGTCAGCTTCTCCTTCATGGTCAGCTTCTCCTTCATGGTCAGCTTCTCCTTCTGGTCAGCTTCTTCTCAGGTCAGCTTCTCCTTCAAGGGTCAGCTTCTCCTTCTGCACAATCCCTGTTTACGGGATTCCATAACAAATACTAATTAGAAGGGCCAGTCCCGATGAACTTCCAGCATGAAAACCTCCATCTCAGAGTCTGTTTTCCTGAAGAACTCAAAACAAAAACACCCAGTCATATAACAGAGTGGAAAATGATTTTTTAATTTTATTTATTTTTACACTCCAGATTTTATTCCCCTCCCTGCCCACCCTCCGACTGTTCCACATCCCATACCTCCTCCCACCCCCACCCCCCCCCTTGAGGATGCCCCCCACACCCCACCAGACTTCTAAATTTCCTGGGGCCTCCAGTCTCTTGAGGGTTAGGTACATCTTGAGAAATGATTTTTATAAAGAAAAACTGAGGAGTTGGGGATTTAGCTCAGTGGTAGAGCGCTTGCCTAGCAAGCGCAAGGCCCTGGGTTTGGTCCCCAGCTCCGAAAAAAAGAAAAAAGAAAAAAAAGAAAAAAAGAAAAACTGAGATGTTGTAAAAAGTGACAGAAGAGAGTATGAACTCCTAACGCTAAGCCCCTAAAGCAAATATTGTTAGCCATAGCATTGCACAACTGAATCATAGTTCATCAACTTACCCTATCACTTAATACAACAGTAAGTACACAACTTGTGCTTTCTGCTCTGCTTCCTAGACACCATGCTAACAGTAGATAGGATGGGTCAGCCTGCCAATATCTATGCCAAACATGGTAGCACATGCTTGTGATCCCATGGCTTCAGTGGCTGAGGCAGGAGAGGCTGAGTTCAAAGACAATGGGGATTAGAAGATTCTCGTGTGTGTGTGTGTGTGTGTGTGTGTGTGTGTGTGTGTGTGTGTGTGTGTTTTCTTCCTTTATTTTTTTTTTTTTTTCAAGAAAATTTCTCTGTGTAGCCCTGGCTGTGCTGGAACTTACTCTGTAGACCAGGCTGACAGTAAACACAGAGATCTTCCTGCCTCTGCTGGAATTAAGGTCAGCAGTGATCTTTCATTTAAAAAGATCAACCGGATGTAAACTTTTGAAGTTTTCCTGGTCTGTCTCCTGGTGTGCAGTGACAGTTTTTTGAAGGATGGCCGTCTGTCTTCATGCTCTTATTGTACAGCCTGCGCTGCTGTTCTTTGTCCCCGGCAGTGGCTCTCGGCCTTCCTAACACTGCGATCCTGTAATACGTACGGTTCCTCAAGTTGTGCTGACCCCAACCAGTTGTTTTCATTGCTATTTCATAACTGTAATTTTGCTAGTGTTATGAATCAGTGTAAATATCTGTTTTCTGATGGTCTTAGGAGATCCTTATGAAAGGGTCATTTGACCACCAAAGGGGTCATGACCCACAGGTTGAGAACCTCAGATCTAAAAGATAAAAAATGGTATCTTGCATCTTTTGGTACCCTGATAATGAAATTTCCTATATTCTTTACAGTGTATATTCTTTATAGTGTATATTCTTTATAGTGTATATTCTCTATAGTGTATATTCTTTATAGTGTATATTCTCTATAGTGTATGTGTATGATCTCCTGTGCTTCTGCTTGTGTGTATGAGTGCTTGAAGCCAGAAAAGGGCAAAGGATTCCCCAGAGCAAGAATTACAGGCTGCTGGGAGCCACTTGATGTGGATCTGGGAAGCACACTTGGAAACTCAGTTCTCTTCCATGCTAATCTGTCTCTCCAGCCCCATCCTGTATTCATTTTGTGAGCTATGTGTCCACAGTAAGGAATAATGTGGAATTCTGTTCAGGAGAAGCAAGGTGATATTTCTTTTTTTTTAATTATGTATTTCTTTTTATTTCACGTGCATTGGTGTTTTGCCTGCATGTATGTCTGAGTGAGGGTGTCAAATCTTGGAGTTATAGTTGTGAGCCACCATGTGGTTGCTGGGATTTGAACTCAGGACCTCTGGAAGAGCAGCCAGTGATCTTAACTGCTGAGCCGTCTCTCCAGCCGAGGGGTGATATTTCCATGTGTGGTCTTCTAAGCCACTGAAGGTGTTTAACACTAAGATGCTTGTGTGATCTATCTGTGCGGCACTCACCACTGAAGCGATGGTATTGAGGTGAAGGCTTTGAACTTGCCAGGGTACACGATGCCTGTACAGTGTGCAGTCTGGAACCCGGGATGGCCCGTCTGGGCCCCTCTATCATGCCTGCACACACTTGCTGCTCCAGCCCGCCTCAGTGTTGTTCCCTGCTCTTCTTCAACAGCAATGTCTAATGTTGAGGAAAGCAGCTGATTGGGATAAAGCCCTGTAGCAGTAAAAAAATAAATCGGCAAGACCAGTTCCCGGATGGTCGCCCTCTCTCTGTAATTCCCGCTCCAATGGGCCATAGGAACTAGTGCTAATTTATCTCAGCAGCTCTTTGCTGCCCCATGGTACTCTCTAACCCAGGCGGCCCGTGAGTCGAATGCTTTCACTCACAGTCCCCTTGGCAGGTAGTTACCACTCCAGACACAAACATCCCAATTCCATGGCGGGCTTGGTGCTTCCGGCCACTGCACCTTCTCTTGAACTCAATTAAGTTGCCACATGAAAGAACACACTTGGGCTGGAGAGATGGCTCAGCGGCTAAGAGCACTGACTGCTCCCAGAGGTCCTGAGTTCAATTCCCAGCAACCACGTGGTGGCTCACAACCATCTGTAATGGGATCTGATGCCCTCTTCTGGTGTGTCTGAAGGCAGCTACAGCATACTTATATATAATAAATAAATAAATCTTAAAAAAAAAAAGAAAAAACACACTACACAATAACCTCTGATCCAATTGATAGGATATCATTTGCCCATCCAGACAGCACAAAATCCTGTGCACACCCATCCCTTAAGAACAGTCATAACGACCTGTAACTATCACAGAGAGGAATCTTAACATCTGCCACCATGCCATGTTCTCTCACTCTCTCTCTCTCTCTCTCTCTCTCTCTCTCTCTCTCTCTCTCTCTCTCTCTCTCTGCTCCCTCTCCTCTTTCTAAAACTCTTCTCACACCCATCCTTCCTTCTCGTCCAATGACAGGCCTCGTTCTATCCTGTACCTGCCTTCCTGCATAAAGACATCAACCTGCAAAGCCCCGCACCCCCCCAACATGACCCACAGTCAAGAGGGCTGTCCCCTAGAGAAAGACACAACATCTGTGGGCCTATGCGGTGCTTGTACTGCACCAGAGAGACTTCTCACCCCGAATTAGGTACATGGTGGCACACACTGCACACCTGGGACGTTGAGGCAGAAGGATTGCTGCGAGTTTGTGGCCCGCTGGGAATACGCAATGAAGGGTTCACAAAACCCAAACAAAGCATCTTCATTCTCGGCTCCGAGAACAGCAGCTTGGTTTTGAAATGTCAGTGTCCTAAAACATCTCCTTTGTCCCCGGCCCAGCCCAGGATCCACAGGCCTCTAATCCTCTATCCTGTACTCTCCATTCTACTAATAAAGTCTGCAAAAGGACAAATCCCTCCATCTCCTAACCAACCAAGAAGAAACCTAGAGCGGCACGACATCACACTGACCTAAGACCATACAATTGCTGAAGAGATCCTAAATCCTTTTTTTTTTTTTTTTTTTTTTTTTTCTTTTTTTTTTTTTGGGGCTGGGGACCGAACCCAGGGCCTTTTTTTTGCTTGGCCAGCGCTCTACCCCTGAGCTAAACCCCCAGCCCCCCTAAATCCTTTTAAAACCAAGGTGCTGGGGCTGGAGAGATGGCTCAGTGGTTAAGAACGCTGATTGTTCTTCCAGAGGTCCTGAGTTCAATTCCTAGCAACCACATGGTGGCTCACAACCATCTGCAATGGGATCCGATGCCCTCTTCTGGTGTGTCTGAAGACAGGGACAGTGTACTCAAATACATAAAATAAATAAATCTTTAAAACCAAGGTGCTGGTTAAAACTCAACTGTGTATACTTTAAAAATAGCCATGACTTTGCTCACGTGCAAGCAATCTATCTACTTCAGACCCATGTAAATTATGCATGCTTACTTACATTAGAGCTATATGAATTCAGTATTTATATCATAGAACCTTAAATCCTGGTTATTTAAAATATCCCATTGTACAGATGAGGAAACCAGAAGAGTAAATAACTTGGTTATTAATAACTAGGTTATCAATAACTAGGTTAATAACTAGGCTATCAATAACTAGGTTACTAATAACTAGGTTACTAATAACTAGGTTATCAATAACTAGGTTACAATAACTAGGTTACTAATAACTAGGTTATCAATAACTAGGTTACTAATAACTAGGTTATCAATAACTAGGTTATCAATAACTAGGTTACTAATAACTAGGTTCTAGTTCGGTTTTGTTGTAAACACATAACAGAAGTTGTCACATTTTTCCAATCAGACTATTATTCACCCAGACATGGCTTATCCCAGTGTCTCAGTCACAGGGAGACCATACTTAATTCAATATTCTATAGTTGCTAGATCTGAGGTTCATATAGAATTTCCATAGACCTCTGTGTCTAGTTTACCGTACTTGGTTTGGTTTTGACAGAGTCTATGTAGCTCTGGCAACCCTGGAACTTGATATTTGGACAAGGTTGGCCTCAAAGTCAGAGATCTGCCTGACCCTGCCTACGCAGTGCTGGAATCGGTGGCACCTGCCACCACACCTGGCCCCAGCAGTCCCATTTGCAATATGGGCCGCTTGTTAGCAAAGCAGGCTTCCATTCAAACAGTATTTCCAAGGTTTAAGTGTTAAACATTTGCTGTCCTTCACACCCCTCCCCCCAAAATAAACCCAGAGGATACAAAAACATTTCTAAATATAAGTGCAATAGAACTGAACTAGATAGTTCCCTAAGCTTTTTCCCATGTAATGTTTAAAGAATCCTTTGTGCCAACCAGTGTTAGATTCCAGGCAGGAGGCTGATGCATGTTAAAAGGCTGTAACTTTTTTTTTTTATTCTTTTCTTATACATTGCATCCCAACCACAGCTGTCCCTCCATCCATTACCCCCAGGCTCACCTCCCCACCTCCCTTCCCTCCCAGATCAACTGCTCCTCCATTTCCCTTCAGAAAAGTTCAGTCCTCCCAGGGATATTGGCCAAACATAGCTTAACAAGTTGCAATGAGACTAGGTACAAACTCATATCAAGGCTGGATGAAGCAACACAGTAGGACGAAAGGATCCCAAGAGTAGGCAGAAGGGTCAGAGACACTGGGATCTGTCAGGAATTCCACAAACTATTAACATATACACAGAGGACACAGCCCAGACCCATGCAGGCTCCACTATGCTCCAAGAGGAGAAACCCAATGAAGATCTCCATTTTCTTTTCTTTTCTTTTTGGTTCTCATCAGCTGCTGGAAGGAACCTCTCTGGTGACAAGCTGGCTAGGCACTGATCAATAAATATAGCAGAATATTATTAAAAATCATTTTATTGTTTTTTCTATCCTAGGTTTCTGGGCTACCCAGCTTCAGGTCCTGGTCATCTAGCAGTGTCAGGCATGGGCCAGAAATTAGACCAGTCATTGGTTGGCCACTCCTATAGTTCTGCCCCCCCTTTGCCCCCACACATCTTGCAGGCAAGTATAGGATTGTAGGTTGCAGGTTTTGTAGCTGAGTGTCCCATTCCCACCACTGGAAGTTGCCTGGTTACAAAGTTGGCCATCGTTTCAGGTTCCACATCCTCCATTAGTAGAAGTCCTCAATGGGGTCACCCTTGTAGAATGCTGGGAATTTCCACTCCACGGTTTCCACATCGCACCCCCATCCCGCCTCCCAAATGCCCTCCAATTCCAGTTGTCTCTCCCCATCACGATCCTCCTGTTACCATTCCCACCTGCAAAACCTATTCTAATTCCCTTTTCCGGGGAGATTCATGTGCCCCCCTTGAGCCCTTCTTGTTACTTAGCCTTCCTGGGCCTGTGGACTGTAGCATATCATGTACTTAACAGCTAATCCCCACTTAGAAGTACATGTCTGTCTTTTGAGGTCTGGGTTCCCTCACTCAGGATGACTTTTTTTTCTAGCTCCATTCATTTGCCTACAAATTCACGGCCCTGTTTGTTTTTGCACAACTGAGTAGATGAGTCACATCTCTACCCGCCCTTCAGGTGAGGGGCATTGAGGCCATTTCTACTTCTGCCTACTATGAATAAAGCTGCTATGAACGTAGCTGAGCAAGTCTCTTTGTAGTAGGATGAAACATCCTCTGGGTATATGCCCGAGAGTGGGCACTGTGTCTTAAGGTAGCTCAGTTCCCAATATTCTGTGGAGTCACCATATTGATTCCCATAGTGGCTGAGTTTGCACTCCCACCAACAATGGAGAAGTGTTCCCCTTGTTCCACATCTTTTCAACATGAGCTGTCACTTTGTGTTTTGATCTTTGCCTTCTGCAGATCTAAGATGGGACCGGAGTCCTTTTGATTTGCATTTCCCTGATGCCTAAAGATGTTAAGTGCTTCTCAGCCATTTGCGATTCCTCTGTTGAGGAGTCTGTGTCTTGAGGTAGCTCAATTCCAATAATCTGAAGAACCACACCATATTGACCCCACAGTGGTTGTATAGGTTTTCAATTGGATTGTTTGGTTTGCTGTTGTCTGGTTTCTGGAGTTAATATAGTTTGGGTATCAGTCGTATTTAAGATGTAAGGTTGGCACAGTTCTGTCCTATTGACAGTGTCCTTTGCCTTACAGAAGCTTGTCAGTTCCATAAGGTGCCATTTATCAATTGTTGACCTTAGTGCCTGCACCTTTGATGTTCTGTTCAGGAAGCTGTCTCCTGTGAGAATATGCGTTCCTCATTTTCTCTTCTATCAGTTCAATATGTCTTGTTTTATGTTGAGGTCTTGGATCCACTTGGACTTCGGTTTTATGCAAGGTGATAAGTAGGGACCTATTTGCATTTTTCTACATGCAGACATCCAGTTGGACCAGCACCATTTGTTGAAGGTGCCTTCACCACTCCCACTATCTCTTTCTGGCTTCTTTACCAAAAATAATGAGTCCATAACATGTGGATTTATGCCTAGGTCTTCAATCTGATCCCATTGACCAATGTGTCTGTTTGTCAGTCTGCGATTCCATGCAGTGTTTATTACTACAGCTCTGTACTGGAGCCTGAAGTCAGGGATGGTGATTCCTCTAGAGTTGTTACTGCTTGGGATTGTTTTAGCTATCCTGGGTTTTCTGTTTTTCCATATGAAGTGGAGTATTGTCTTTCAAGGTCTGTAAAGAATTGTGTGGGAATTTTAATGGGGACTGCACTGAATCTGTGGACTGCTTTTGGTAGGGTGGCCATTTTTACTATGCGGATCTTACTGATCCATGAAGGGATACAATAGGATGAAATTGGGGAATTCATAACACACCAATGAAGAAAGGACTAATGGCAGATCTGTTAGGAAGACATTTATACGAATAAAACCCACAGCGTAATTTTGAAGACTTCAATTACATGAAGCGATGAGACACAGGTGGCAATAAACAGCCACGCTCTGACAGCCCACCCCTCCTCCCTGCACTGATGGGGCTGGAAGGGCCTGAGTCCTCTTGGAGATTTTGTTTCCGTGGACAAGTGCAGTGAAGTACAGTGATTACTGCCAGCAATGGCCTTTCCTTATCCTGAGAATTTGAAGCACAGTGAACAGAGGGAAGGGGAAAACACCACCATCTTTCTTTAAGAGTCCACTTTGATTCATGCAATGACTCTGACCAAGTTCCCACATAAACAGCCTTCAGTGGACAATTCTAGAAATAGAATACAGAAATAAAAAAGACAGACAAAAGAGTACCCAAAGATACATAGAGTCCTCATTAGCTGAACATCTTTCTCTTCTCCTTACAGAGGTGTGCTAGTCAGTCTTTGCAGTCAACCTGATGACTTCAAATTAACTTCGAACAGAACAGAGCCTCATTGAGGGTGGTCTGTGAGTATGTGTTTGGGGGGGGGGAATCATATGATAATTAAGTGCTGTAGGAAGCCCTAGCCAACTGTAGGCAGCACCATTCCCTAGCAAGGAAATACTCAACATGAGAGGCAAAGATGCATATATTTTCTCCTTGCTCTCGTGGTATGACTGTCACCTGGAACTGTAAGCCACAGAGACCCTTTCTTCCCTCTACTGCTTTCTGTCAGGGTGTACCAGAAATGAACGTAGAAAAATACAGGCAATTAGAGACTTTTGGAAATGTTGAGGTACAGTAGTAGTGATATTTCTTTCTGGTCCTTATATGACATAAATTTATTCTTAGATAATAATGAGCAACAGGTGCTAACTATATGATTCTCCACAACCATAAAGAATAACAAATGCACAAACATTTCCAACTAATGTTTACAGAACTCTAAATAATTATTCCAGAAGCCCAGAGCTTCAAAGAGCCCTTCTGACAGCCTAGTCAAATTCTGTTCTTGTAACCGGCAACTGAAGTTCATGCACATTAAAATAGCTGACTTTAATCTTTTGGCTAATTGGCGAGGATGGACTCATGCATGTAATTTGGACTGAACTTTGTGTGCCTGTGTGCATGCAGATACACAAGTGTATGGGTATATGTGGGGCCAGAGGACAGGCTTGGTTTTCATTTTCAGGCCTCTCTACCTTGTTTTCTGAGACAGGTTGTGTCAGAGTATGCCACCACTGCCTAGCATATTTTACATGAGATGGTGTGTGTGTGTTGCTCAGAGTCAGTCACCATTGTTTGCAAAGTAGTGCTTCACCAACCAAGCTATCCAGTCCTTGGGCTGAGCTTTTAAAAGGATCAATTTACTTCACTTAGAAATCAATCCTGCATACCTACTATGCTACATTAATCTTTTAAAAGTATATGCTACAAAGGCAGTATGCTAATCTTTACATATCTTCCCAGGCAGCATGATGTATGACAACCATTTTATTAACATGAAGCAGTAGGCAGATCTTGAACAGGAGCATTGTGTATGAGTGTATATGGTACTTCGGTAGAGATCAGGTTTGACTCAGTCTTTCTGCCATTTACTTTCACTTCCCTAAGTATAGACACAGAGGGCGAGAGCAGCTCAGCCATGCCTGTCTTGTTTCTAGCTTAAATGCACGTAAGAGTCCGCATGTGCATTACAGTTTAACCACAAGTAATTCAGGGACGGAGGGAGGGAAGGAAGAAAAAAGGAAGAGAAAGAAAGAAAGAAAGAAAGAAAGAAAGAAAGAAAGAAAGAAAGAAAGAAAGAAAGAAAGAAAGGAAGAAAGAAGGAAGGGAGGGAGGGAGGGAGGGAGGGAGGGAAGGAAGAAGGCGAGACAGAGAGAAAAGAGGGAGGAAGGCAGGAAGATGTGGTATAAAAGACCTTTTTACAAGGTCCCCTCTGCAGAAAGGTTTGAGAAACAGTCCTATGAGACTGTAACTGAGGACATCCCACAAGGACGTGATGTAACCCACTCTCCTGGAGAGTTTCGATCTTATCAAGAGTAGGATCACTGGGTGGGACTGTGGGTGGGGCTGCAGAGGTTCTAGAATGCTCTCCTAGAGAATACATGAACGTGCTCGAATCTGTAAGGACTACAGTAAGGACAACATGGCACTGAATGATTCTCCTGGAGAAACTGTGTCCAGAAAGACACAATAATCTGACCGAATGCTGATGTCATTTTGTTGTTGTTTTGTAAAAATAGAGACCAGGAAAGGAGGAAAACGTAGTATTATGAAAACATAAGGAAACACTCTTGAAGAAGAAACACTTCACACAGAAGTTTTAAATGGTATCTAATAAATTTCATGTCAAATTTAACTAAACATATAAAAATTTTAAATGGCAACTAATAAGTCCCATGTCAAATTTTTTTAAACAAAACCCACAAATAGATTATAAAAATTGAGCCGTCATAAATGTCTTCTGTATAAAGTTTTAAGGGAAAGCTGAAATGTCTACATTATTCTGTTTAATCATGTACTTGTGAGCGTTAGTCACCGCTGAGAGCAGCAGGCACATTTCCAAGTAACCACTATGCAAGTGACGTCACATTCAGAGTCCGGCATAGCAGTGCCCCATCGCCCTCAGTCGTCCACAAAGGTCAACCGCCCAGGCCCCTCGTTCTTCATCCACCTGCGGTATCGCTTCCACCGAGGGTCGTTGGCCAGCTTTTTCTTTAACTCTTCCTCCTGTTCCTGCTTGTAGACCTAGGAGCACACACAGCACTAAATGACTGTATGGTACAGAGACCTGTCCTGCTTTTATGGCATTCTAGTTTACAAAAAGAAACTTAGGTGAGCATGTTCATCTGCTTCCTGGAGACTGACTCAAACACTGAGGGCCGCACTTGAATGTCCAGAGTGAGAAAAACAAGAGCTACAATGTCGCTCTTTTGTTTTTGTGATGGGGTGTTGCAATGTAGCCCAGGCTGGCCTGGACCTTGCTGAAGTAATTCAGACTAACTGAATTGACACTCCTGTCTCAGCCTTCCAAGGTCTAGGAATTATACCGGACAAACACCATTCTTGGACCTGGCTTCAGTTAGTATTTTCCCTGACCAAGGAACAAATTGGTCATATATATAATATATGCAATTGCCTCCAAATTGAATTTAAATCTACTTTTCAAAGATATTAGCTATTTTTTCTCTAGAGTTACCAAGGAAGGTTGTATGAATGACATAGATTAAGAATCAAGAATCTCTAGTATTTCTTTAAGCTCTAGTCACCAAAGCTAAATGAAAAACTTCTTATAGCGAGTTTTATAGCGGCATTAATTTTTAAAAAATGCTTTCAAATAGTTCATTTTTTAAATAAAGCCTCATAATATAATAATTCAGCCAATACAATAATCTGAAAAGACAGGGTTTAAAGCAAAAATCTTTCAAAAAGCTGTACTTGCGTGTGCGTGTGTGGATGGTGGTGTGGTGTGTGCTTATAAATACGGCTGCACACGCGTGAAGCAGGCAGAGGCTGATGGACATGCCTTTTCTCCACCACGCCCAGCTTTGAACCCAGATCCTGCATTGGTCGGCTGGCTGGCTGGCCAGTGAGCCTCTGGGATCCATCTGTTTCCACAATACCTAGGTTTTCATGTGGGTCTTAGAGCCCAAACTGAAGCACTCATGTGTGTGAAGCAGGGGCCTGACCACAGATCCTACCCAGTTCCTCAAATAGTTTTAAGAGATAAATAATTGTACATTATCTCCTATTTTTAGGTAATTTATACAAAGGAATATATTTGCTTGCCAAACATCTGGTAACTCCTAATTTTACTCCCATTAAAAATCTATTTTGGGGGAATAGAGATGGCTCAGTGCCTAAGAGCACTGACTGCTCTTCCAGAGGTCCTGAGTTCAAATCCCACCAACCACATGGTGGCTCACGGCCATCTGTAAGTGGATCTGATGCCCTCTTATGTTGTGTCTGAAGAGACAGTGTACTCACATACATAAAATAAAATCTTTTTTAAAAATCTACTTTGAACATTACAAAGTGAAGTTAACTACAAAAGAATGTACCATCTAACGCATCTTAAATTTCTTTAGACTCTTTCTTGTGCTCGAAGCTTATATTCTTACATTAGCAGATCACTGTCTCCAGGACGCAGGGCAGGGAGATGGCTGGCGCCGTCAGCATTGTGGTTAGATAGCTGAGCACCTCTAAATAACTCTTGTAGTGTAATGGTGAAAAGTAACACTTAATAATAAAATGTCCCAGGTTTAAAGGCTTTGCAATGTTGATTTAAATAAAAAGGAAGTAACATTCCAAAGTGTGACAGAATCTTCAGAAAATTCTATGATTAATTATTTTGAAATAAACAATTATTTTAACAAAATTTCTTTTCTTTTTTCTCTTTTGCTTTTTTGGAAAGGAAAAATTGATTAGTGCAAAACCCAGAAATCATCGAAACCACCCATGCACAGTCTGACTACTCCATCTTCACCAGGACTAGCTGATTAGAGTGCTTTAAATACAGCTTTAAAAAAGAAAAACCCAAAAAACAAATGTAAGTTAAATACCCTTTGTCCCACTACAATATAGAGCCACATTTTCAAGAAAATTAGGAGCTGCGCTCATCTTTTTCCTCTTGGACTTCTGAAGTGACTCCATGGACCTGCGTGTGGCAAGAGACCATTTGAGGGCAGCCGCTGGTACTCACCTCGTAATTCTCTTTTATCCAAAGCTCCCGCTTGAGAAACATTTCTTTCTGATGGTCCTCCAGGCTGTCGAACTGAGACTGGGACATCTTCATGGACTTGCGTATGATGTAAAGCCTCTCCTCCTCCCCGTACTCCTTGCCTTTGATGTTAAAGTTATAGACCCACCGGCAATACCAGGCTATGTAGGAGCACAGGTGGACAGGGGCGAGGAGGACTTGGAACAAGAGGAGGTCCCGAACTTGAGGTTTCTGGTAGCCCCCCTTTATGTCTATCTTACTTTTTATAATATTCTTTATGATGTTCTCCTCCTCGTCACGGATTTCTTCTTTGGACTTCTTGTTTTTCCCCTTTTCTTTGGCTTTTTTGAGCAGTCCCTGCTCCTTGGCGATCTCTGTGGCCTGGATGCGGTACTTGGGCACTGTGGCTAAGTAGCTGATTGCTTTGTTGTAGCTGTTCCACCAGCTGAAATACTGGGACAGAAAACAAATAAGTCAATTTATTAGAAAACGCCACCAAAAGAAAGCAACAGCAGAAATCCCCATGAATGCCCCCCAAGAAACCCAGCCAAATGAAACTGAGGATCTTGGCCAGGTAGGTTGACTCTTTGTTGTAGCCCCAGCACTGGGCAGGGGGAGGCAGAAGGATCAGGAGCTGGAGACCAACCAGGGCAAAGTAGAACCTATCCCAGAAAAACAGTAACAACAGTGACTCGAAGACTTCATTAGTAACACACTCCCTTCCCTTTGCTCACCAGAGTAAGATTAACTGCACAATGGCTAGCAAGACATTTGTTCTAAAATTAGACAGTTGTGACCTCAAGTCTATTCCCTTTTCTCTTTCCAATAGGAATGCTTACCACATCTGGATAACAAAGACTCAAGTATATTTGAATTCTATCATTGGGCTCTCATACGGCACACACATGGGTCAGTTCTACAGGATAACACCCTGAGATCTTACAGAACCAGAAGGAAGAAGGGGAGGGCAATACTCCTATAAATGCTAGTAAGTCGAAATACACCACTTTGGTGTTTAATAAGAATTTTTCTTATATCAACTGAATGTTGTTTCTAGGAATTAACGTAGAGAAGAAATCTCTCGGGCTAGAGAGAAAGTTCAAAGGTTAAGAACACAGGATCTCCTTGCAGAGCACCTCGGTTTCTTTTCCAGCTCACACAACTGTAGGGATGTCTTGTGCATTGTGTGGACGAATCACCTGTCAATAAAAAGCTGATGGCCTATCAGCAAAAGGCAGGAAGTAGAAGGTGGAGTTCCAAGAGAGAGACTGGGACGCTGAGAGATAGAATCAGAGGATTCAAAACCAAGACTCAGAGAAAGTTGGACATATGAAACTGAGGAACAGTCATGTGGCAGACACAATGGTATAAATGGGTTAATTGAGCTAGGAGCTAGCTAGTTAGGGAGCAAGCCTAGACATTAATAATAAGTCTCCATGTCATTAATCCAGAACTGAGGCAGACATAGAAAAAGCCCAGCCTATAACATACAGCCACCTGTAACTCCAGTTGCAGGAAATATGACGCCCTATTCTGGCTCCACAGACACGAGGCACACCGGTGGTTACACATACATCCATGCAGGCAAACACAAATACACATAAAATAAAAATAAACCCTTTTTTAAAATTGAAAGTAATTCTCAAACTTGCTGACTGTCGTCTCCTGAGGAGCTCTTTTCCTCCAGGTGAGTACACGATAGCGTGGTTAGTTTAAGAGGAACAGGGAAGAACCACTCCAGGCTGAACTGGATTCCTGTGGTGGTTTAAAACCACACAGAGTTCATGTACCTCTCTGAATCTGAGCAGTTTATGAGAAATCACTGAAAGCCCTATAAAGTGCATGACATGATCTGGCTGCCATGTGGTAGCCAAATACCCTAGGAGGGAGAGGAGGAGAAGTGGACTTTGCTTGTGGGTGTGCAATGATATCTGAGGTGGACTGACTGACTGACACTTGTCCTGTGACCTCAGGTGTTCGGTGTTACTGTTGGGAGGGTTAGAAGCGTCTAGGGTAGGGAGCTTTGCTAGGGAAGTACAAGCCTTGGGTGGGCTTTGGGAGTGGACAGTCTCTCCACTTCCCACATGACGAACTGTGGTGAACGTCGTCAGCTGGCGTGCTCCTCGGGCCACCTGCTACCATGCCTTCCTTACTGTGATGGACTCCCTGTGGAACTGTAAGCCGCAGTAAATGCTTCCCTCTTTTTTTTTTTTTTTTTTTGTTTTTTTTTCAGAGCTGGGACCAACAGGGCCTTTGCTTCCTAGGCAAGCGCTCTACCACTGAGCTAAACTCCCCAACCCTGCTTCCCCTCTTTAAGTTATTTTCGTCATGGTAAAAATTTTACCACAGCAATAGAAAAACAACTGGTAGACTGGTCATCACTAGTTCCTTAGACGCCCTGATGACAAAGATTCCCCTGCTAGGGGACTGGGAGAAGATGTGCTCATGTATAATATATATTTGTATGAAAAGACCCATCACATAATATAGCATCGTGTGTAATGAATATATACAATGGAAAAATCCTATTATTACTCGGTGTTAGAATAAATGAGTATTTTTCAAGTGTAAAAAAATGAATCTCAACTGGAAAACAATTTACAAGATCTATAATAATTATATTATAATATGTTTAATATTATATACATTATATATAATATATAAGATTATTTTATAGTATTATAATAGATTTAATGGCAGTAGGAAACAAACATATATTTATATGCAGAACTATATATATTCATGAATACACACCTGAAACACTGAAATGGCACACACACTGACCAGAATCACCACCCTGACGTCCACTTTAGGGGCTAGGCGCCTGCTGTAGTAGTGGTAGTAATGGCTGTAGTACTCTTCTGGGTGGTCCAGCATGTAGTCATAGTCCTTCCGTGTTTCTTCATCCTGTGAAGTGAAGGGTATTCGACTTTAAGAGCCTTGGTTTGTAATCTGTTAACGCTGAACTTCATAATTACGAGAGAGATAAATATCAAATTGAAAAACTTCTAAAAACTTTTCAACACTCTTAGAGGCATGTATACTAACTTTATGTTATAAAGACAGAATAAAAACATTCCCCAAATTCATTAGCAGTGCTAGTATTCTAGGAAAGCCCAACACTGACAACAGCTAACCGTCAGCTCTATATGCTATAATACAACACAGAGTCCCTGTGACTTGAGGGCGCTCTGGCGTTGTTCATAGACCACAGAAAGGACAAAGGGCTCAGCTCCCATTTATATTCACAGTTGGGGCCAGCTTTGTCTACAAAGGTTTCTGCCAAAAGCAATGATTAAGGTAGCAACAAGCAGGTAAAGCCAGTCTGTGTCTAACCATCTCTAGGAACACTGAGACATCTCCGAGACAACACAAAAGGTAAAGTCTAGATTTGTGACCTTGGGAAAATAATAAGTTTTTCTGAGCTTCATTCTTTGTAAAACTCGATACTACCTGTCCTAATCTTTTCCATGGCTGTTCTGAACTCAGATGACACTGCACAGTCCCCTTACAGATGTGCAGTGCTTTACCATTATAAAACAGGGACACAGCTGCTTCACAGATAAAGTAGCCTGTCTTCCTGATCACACAGCCTCTGTTCAAAGGATTCTGAAACGCTTTAGGATGTGTGCACTTGGTGTTTTGTTTGTTTATGATGTGTGGGTATATATGCACACGCACTTATGCATGTGAGTACAGGACGTGAATGCCACAGCACAGGTGTGGCGGTCAGAGGACAGCTCCCAATGGCAGTCCTTACTTGCCACCTCATCTGAGACAGACTCTTCTCGTTTGCTGCTGTCATCAAGCTCGATGACCTGCATGCTTGCAGGGACTCTTCTGTCTGTCCCTCCCACCTCACTGTAGAAGCCTGGGCTTACAGATGCCCAGTACCACACCTGCTTAAGTGGGTTCTGGGGATCTGAACTCAAGACCCTCAGGCTCACACATAGCAAGCACTTTTAACTCCTCCCTCGGCATCTCCCCACTACAGTAAACACTTCCTTAAGTTATCTTTTATTTTCTTATGTAGTCAATATCTAACAGATAAACATTTTATTGAGCTACCTAGGAGCATATAAAATTTAATTTTGTCTCAAAAGAAACCTAATTTTCAACTTGTTCCATTTTACAAAATGGTAAAGACTAAGACCGAGTCACAGTTTTTGTTTAGTATGGTGTGCAATAGAAGCATTGCAAAACTAACGATAATGACCTGAGAGGTGCCCTTCCAGTTTAAACTGCTCACCCACCTAGCTGTGCCTTCTGAGTAACAGACTTCAGATTTAACCTAGGGCCTGTCACTGTGGAGACACCACGGTCTGTTTAGGGCTTGCCTCCTCTTGAGTCCTGCAATACGTATCTTCTTATAATTAAAATAACAAAATGACTAATGATAAAATCTTCCCTGTGTTTACTAAAATCATCATGTGTTAATTTCTATTAAAAACTCTGAACCTGGAGCCAGAGAAATGAATGGCTCAGTAGTTAAGAGCGCTCACTGCCTGCTCTTCCAGGGGTCCTGAGTTCAATTCCCAGCAACCACATGGTGGCTCACAACCATCTGTAATGGGGTCTGATGCTCTCTTCTGGCATGCAGACAGAGCACTCATATATAATAAATAAATCAAAATAAATCTTTTAAGAAGCCTCTGAACTTTAGTAAGAGTGCTCAATAAAAGTTATCCCACATTTATCACACTTAAAATATTTTAAGTCTCACTAGCATAAGAACGCTAGTGTCGAGTATCACGGTACCTTTCAACGCTGTACAGCACCATGTGGAGGGCCAGGATAACTGTTACACATAACCAAGAGACGGCTCGGGCTGACACTGCCTTCAAATTCACGTGTGTACGTTCTCGTGTCAAAGGGTTTTCTCATGGAAGTCTCTGCTGTCAATGACCATTCCTTACCCAGCCAGCACCAGAGTCCAGAGCTTCTAACTGAGGGGCCATCTCTACAGTAGTCACACAGGTAGCTCTAAGCACTAAAGCCCTCATCTCTTGAAGTGTCTCACTTGATACTTTAAGATATCCCTCTTCTTCCACCATGTTTTTGGTCCTGGTGGCTAATTTTATAGAAACGTCCTCATTAGGCCTGAAACTTGATTTTAACCCAAGCTTCTAATCTTGACAGATACTTTATGAACTGTATTCAAGCAAGATTCTTTGTGCTCCAACTACGCATGTAATTTTGAAGCTAAATGCCACACTGAACTCAGACTCTGGCCACCCTCTGCCAGCAGTCAGCAGAACCCTCTGTCGGGCTGTTGGTTGCACTCCTGGTGTATGGATACCAACGTGTGTGGCTGTTCACTGTTCTTTCTCCCTTCCTCTTAGTGAAGTCCACACTCCATGGGACACAGATGCCACTCCTGCTAGAGCATCATCACATGCAGACCTTCCCCGGGCCACCACCTTCTTCTGACTTCAGGCACTGCACCCCTCTGAGAGCATGGTGGCAAAGTTCCAGCAGCTCCACGCTCGCCTGTGTCCACCTCTCCTCAAAGAACTCTTCCAGGCCTGTTCCCAGCTTCCTAGGTCCTGACACTGGACAACACTGTAATCTAATCCCACTTCTCTTAGGATGGTTTCTTTTCCTAAGGGGCTCCATAACTGCATGAGCCTGTTCTGGTTTTCAGAGAGTAAAGCCTCAGCCACCTCTGTGCTGTATCATTTACTCATTTTAACTCTCACTGTAAAACCTTTTTGTTCTACAACACAAAAATGATCTTCGAGCAAAAGCATTCATGTAATTTAAAAAAATATTGGAAGTTGGTACAAAGTTCTCTCAATGGACAGAAGTAAAAATCCTATTTTTCAGTAACCTACAAAGTTTAAGACACACAGCTACCAAGAACAAGCAGGCAAAGACAGAACAGGAAGGCTTATGTCTCTTTAGGGGGCCGTACTAGAGAACTGAGGTGCATTATTAATGTGATAGCTTTCCTCCAGAAAACATCTCAGAAACGAGGCTCCTAGGTTTCTCACATCAATGCTTCCTTATGCTCAGATTTAAATTTCCTTGGCATGCAACAAGGCTCCACACCAACTGAAACTCACCTACCCAGTTCTTTCCACAGCAGACAGCAACTTCTGGTTTTGTTTTCTCGTGTCTTTGAACATGTAACCCTCTCTAAATTGAAGCCTTTTTTCTGCTGCTTCAAACAGCTTTTTGAGGTGATGAGGACTGAACCCAGGCCCTTAAGCAAGCTAGGCAAGTGCTCTACCACTGAGCTACACTCCCTTAGCCCCGGAACACTCTTACTACACCGAGTACCTAGTCATTATAGCACTTATCACACTGTAGTCACTAGGGGTTTCTTCATCCTCGAATGACAATTTCTCAGGAGGGAAGTGGTAGGGTGTTCATTAATCTCTGTGGTCCCAGGACCTTGCTCAGTGCCTGGCAGTCAGTGTGTCACTTCAAAACTGAGTGAGCTATTTTCAGTTCTCCTTCCTTTCCACCTTTCTCCAGCCACACAGGTCTGCAGCTCACCAGCAAGGCTGGGTGAGTGTTCTATCACAAAAATGTCAGTTTGACAGAAACGACTGCTTGACTTTACAGCTCATGAAAATATGCTACTGTGGCTAAAACATGTCGAACAGTTTAATATCTTACCTTTTAATAAGGTAGTACTTTTTCTTTCAGCAATATTGTGGATCTTAAGGTCCCAGGGTCAGGAGATTCCAACTTCTTTCCAAAATCAAAACCTTTATACTTGTTTCTTCCTGTCCTGAGCCTCGACAAGCAGGGCCATACACTCCTTGTTCCTAATGTCTACAGAGGTAAGTGGTGCTTCTGCTGGTGTCCATCCATCCCAATCCTCTTGGGCATATGCAGGAGGACTGGAATATACAACCACCAATATCTAGATCAAAGGTGAGCAAAGGAAACCCACACGCAAAGCAGCACCGAGCCCTGCTTCTCTCATGAAAATGACCGCCCCCACCCCAGAGAAAACTAGTACATCCTTGGCTTAAAATAAGGTATGCACTGCTTACTTTTAATAAACATGAATTGCAATGTAAGATACTGCAGACGGTTTTACATCAAAATGTTCTATTATACAGAATGGGGAAAGCATTTTCTGATGGTAAAGGCCAGGAATTAAGAATATATGAAAATGTACTTTTTGTTCATTTTTAAAAATACATATTAATCTTATTAACACAGCATATGTGCGCTCTCTCTCTCACACACACACACACACAAACACACACACACACACACACACACACACACGATGATGCTTCAAAAATAAAATGTGTTCCCTTACATTTTTTCCCAGGTCTTTACATCCTGCTAAGAAGCAGAAAATTAAATGCTATGAGTTGTACGTTCTTTCTTGTTCCCTGTCCCCTAGTCAGTCACAAGTGCAACTCCCTTACCTGTCTTCTCATGCTAACGTCTCTACAAAGTGTATGATTCAACCACCTATGCTTTTGTGACACATCTACTGTCCCTGGCTTCTCCTACTCTCAGCCATCTTGAACTTATTCTAACTGTAACACAAACAACCCCACTTCAACAAGCTCAAACACAAGTCTGTGCTTTCTGTCTCAGCTAATGCTTCCAGCGTGTAGGCCACCTGACCTTTTACTCTTCCTCCTCAGCATCAGAGCACGGGATCAGTACTAGGTTAATCACAGGGGATGAAGACACCAGCAAGACACAGCCTTAGCCTTAAGAACCCTCCTTTTTAGAAGAATCTAGCAAACAAAAAGCACAATTTCACGCGCTACCAAACAAAGGACTGAGGAACTCTGCCCAGGTCCACAGGTAATGAGGTTCAGCAAATGAAGTGAGGTGGGAACTGGGTCTTGAAAGTGGGTCTTGAAAGTCCTGCTGCAAGATCAGAACCAGAGCTAAGGTACTGAGGCTCTGAACAGCAGACAGGCACAGCCTAAGCAATGGGGATATTTAAGAAGCAGTCGCAAAGAACCAGAAAGTACGACTAGAGTCAGTTATTGTCTCTGATGTTCAAAAGTGAAATGCTTCGAATATGAGGACAACTGCATGAAGTATAATTGTTCATTTTCAAGACATTTCTGTTGCATTATTTTGAAAAAGTGCAAAAAATAAAGAAAAAAGTCGATAAGGAATAGCTTTTAGTGATTAAACAGAATATGGAGGACTTATAATTAGAAGGAAATACAACAATCAAAGAAGCCCAGCATAGTAGCACACACTTTAATCCCAGCACTCAGGAGGCAGAGGCAGGTGGATCTCTGTGAGCTCAAGGCCAGCCTCAACTACACAGTGAGTTCCTGGACAGCAAAGCCATGTAGAGAGAAAGCCAGTTAAAAAAACAAACAAACAAACAAACAAACAAAACAAAAAACAATGAAGACAAACCAGAAAAAAAAAATCAAAGGAGAAACTGGATATGGTATTGAAGTTTCTAGTTATATGTAATATGTGAGCTGGGTAAGAATGAGGGACTAGGAAGCATGTCTGGAGCCGAGGAGAAACGGGAAGGAAAAATGACGGTACACTTGTATCTCCAGGGATCGGTCATTTACAACCTTGGAGAGATGTGCTTTGTTTGCAAATTCCCTCCTTTAAGTGTCAAGACAGAAGTAAGCTGTGAAAAGCTGGTAATAATGCTAATACGTGTGTTATCAGTAAGGAAAACTACCCAGTGAGAGGCAACTGATTACTACCTTATCAGCACATCAGCAATCCCTGTCAGACTTAAAATGTGCAGCAACAACTTTTCTCTTTTGAATGATATCAGTATTTCAGAGGTTTTCTTATCAATTAGTGCGTTAGACTACAGTCTCTGACACTCACTCTTTTTGTACCTGTATGAAAAGCATCATTTCTTTTAAAGTTTAGTCTTTAACAACGATAGCAAAAGTACTTGTGCTCAGATAAGAGGCTGTTGAAAACCCAAGCTGGCAAAACAGGCAGGGGTTGGAGCCAAGAGCTTAAAAGTCAAGTCAGCCACACAGCTGAGTCTTCTAAGAAGGAGCTTAGAAGGAGCCGGTTCAGTGAACAGAGCACGTGCTGAACAAGCCTGAGGACCTCAACCACAAAAGGTGTAGGTAGGCGGAGCCTCTGTAGCCCCTGCCGTTCAGGATGCTCAGACAAAGGAGGGGCTCCAGCAGGCTGGCTAGACTGACTGGCTTAGATCAGCTTCCTTCTGGTTCAGTAAGAGACCGTGTCTCAGTCAGTAAGGTAAAGGTGGTGGTAGCACACTCCTTTAATCCTGCCACTCAGGAAGCAAAAGAAGCAGATCTCTGTGAGTTCAAGATCAGCCTGGTCTACAGAGCAAGTTCCAGGAGGACAGCCAGGGCCACACAGAGAGACCCTGTCTTGAAAAACAACAACAAAAAATGCAAAGTGATTAAGGAAGTAACCTAATATCAACATCAACCCTTGGCTTCCACATCACTCAGACACTTACGCACACGAAACACACGAGGGCATCCACACGTTACTACTCATGCATCTATCACATGCACACACACCCCGAAACCCAAAGGGTTTAAAAACAGAAAAGAATACACAAAGACTAAAGCCTAAAAAAGTAAAGCTCACAGCGTACGGATGGAAAAAGACTTGAAAGTTACTAAGACGGTTCCACAGTAGTCCTTGCCTATCATATCCAAAGCCTTTAGCTTAATTTCCAGCACCAAAAATAATTAATAATAAAACAACAAATTGGAAAACACTAAGTAGTGATATAAGAAAAGATGGCTACAAAGTGCAGAGGGGCAGCAGCATGTGTAATCCCAGAGACTCTGAAGACTGAGACAGGAGGATTATAGATGTGAAGCCAGGTGCAGGTTTTTTGGCAAGACTCTTTGAAAAGAAGACTGAGATGGAATATATTTACTGAGCATTGCAAGAAATTAGGAGCTTAGGACTAAGCCAGCCTCCGTTGTAAATATTCTTTCTAATTTTGTTAACACACAAAGAGATACAAAATGATGCTCAACTCGGAGACCATTTCCCCTGACAACAAAAGTCACAAGCCAAGGATCAGAAGATTAGAGCCAAGGATCAGAAGATTAGAGCCTTGTGCAGTAGTTACAGAGAAGCTGGACAGTTAATCCCAGTGCTTTGATCCCACAGTGTGCTATGCTGCTGGCTCCAGTCACAGCTCATGAGAGCTGCTTCCAGAAGAAATGGCCTGGTCACAAAGCGAGTCTGCCTTTGCCTCAGGTCCCTAACACATCTCAGCACTTTCCCTTGGGCTGCTCTCTGAAATCAACATAAGATGGTGTTATTTTCCCATCTTAACATCTGCTGTAACTACTCAAAATATCAAGTTCAAACTTTTGGATGAAGCTTAAAGAGTTGAGCTGAGGGCACAGCTCCACTGGCCGAGTGCTTGCCCCGAATGCTCAACACACAGGGTTTGATCCCTAGCACTGCACAGAGCTGAGCCTGGGGAGATGGCTCTCGGTGGGTGAGAGCAAACCACAAACACCATACACACAACACCAACAACAGCTCTAAGAAGAAACAGGCACACAAGTGCAGCACTACAGTACTAGTACTTCTGAGGAAGAAGCAGGAGGCTCAGAAACAAGTTCAAGGCCATCCTCCTCAGCTACATAATGACTATCTCAAAATGAGGAGAGGGGAGCAGGCCGGCCATCATCTAACCCCAAATGAGTCTGAATCTTCTGAAGTAGTTTCCCTCCCATGTATATTCTACAGGTCTAGAATCTAGAAGTAGAGCTAGGAAAAGACGTTTATAAAAAAGTAAAGGTCTTTACACTCTTCTTTTATCCCAGAACTTCCTCATGAAAAATCTGCATGAGCTATGTTAAATGCCAACTGCTGGGGCCAGGAGTAAAGATCAGTGGTGGATACTTGCCTAGTGCACACCAGGTCCTGGGTTCAGCCTGAGCAACTGGGGTTAGTTTGTCAAGTAGTCAGCTCTAGTCAAGACTAGAATTATTTCACATTAGAAATTTGGGGTTGATCAAGTGTTTTGATTAGCTGCTAACAACATCACATAATCATAGCATCAGAATTAAGCATATGGTATACAGATCAGCCTCTGACAGAGTAGGTAATAACAACCCGAATTAAGGGATTAATTAGAGAAGTTCTTTTCAGTAAATACAAGTAGTACGAATGCTATCACGTCTTTCTGAACTTGTGGGAAGTCACCAACCACATCACACCTTGCAACTAACCACATCACACCTTGCAACTAACCACATCACACCTTGCAACTAACCACATCACACCTTGTGACTAACCACAGGCAGGGCCTCACAGTCCCTACAAGCATTGCAGGTACTCATGTGCCATCAAAGCAGGCAGGGAAACTAAAAGCACCTTCAGTCTATGATCTATAGCAGTGGTTCTCAACCTGTGGGTCTCAACCCTGCTGGGGTCGCATATCATATATCCTTCATATCAGATATTTACATTATAATTCATAACAGTAACAAAATTACAGTTATGAAGTAGCAAAGAAATAATTCTATGGTTGGGGACAGCACAATAGGAAGAAGGCACTAAAGGGTAGAAGCTTAGGAGGACTGTGAAGCCCTTCTCTGTAAGAGTCACTTAATGTGACTGCTCCTTACTATCTAACTTCCATGTTTCATGACAGCCACGCTTTAGTACAGTAGATACCCACATCCCGAGATGCTCAATGCCTTACATAAAACACACTTATATAACCTATCCCTCATTTAACAACACCGAGTACAATGGAGTGCTAAGCAGTAACTATCACACTGGACTGTCTAGAAAATAAAGAAAAGGTGTGTCCATGGGCAGTACATTTATTTTGAGGCAGGGTCTCAAGCAGCCCAGGCTAGCCTGAAAGTTCTTGTGTAATCAAGGATGGCCTTGAACTGCAGACCTTCCTGTCTCTTAACTTCCCAGGAGTGTGCTACCACACCAAGTTTTTGCTGGGCTAGAGATCGAACCCAAGGGCCTCATGCATGTATGCATGCAGGCTGTGTACAACTGAGCTGCATCTCAGACCCCAGACACTTCCCCACCCCTCCAGATATTTTGCATCTGAATTTGGCTGAATCCCTGAAAGAAGAATCCATGGGCACAGACAGCTAACTGTACCAATCCCATGAACCGCTGATTAAAACCTCCATGCCTGTAAAGAGCTGGAGTGTTGAAAAGTGCACTTAATTTTTTCTCCCTCAAGCAGTCTGCGGGTGGGGGGGACCTCACTCCTGTAACTGTGAACACTTGATCTACACTTCTGTTACTCCTCAAGTTTTCCGTCTGTCAGGAATGCCCTCCACTGTCAACCACGGTGACGCACTTTCAGATCTAGCAAAAGGGTACGCTTATTTGTCTTTAATCCCCGAGAATAATTGCTTCCTTCTCATACTGAAATGTGAACCGTAGTGCATAACGTAAGTAAAGTATGACCACACAGAAAGTATCTGTCTCCCTATTTTTAATCAAAGCTTAAAGTCAAGCTGACCCTGGAGCCTCAAACCTGTAATCTCAGCTACTTGGAAGACTAAGAAAGATTGATTATAATGTTGAAGATCTGTCTGCTATCCAGTGAGTTCAAGGCCAGCCTGCGTAACTTAGACGGATGATGCATCAAAATTAACTTTTTTAAAAAGTTAAAATTGAAAAACAGAGGCGGGTGTGTGTCATGGAACAGCCTGTGAACCCAACTCTTGGGAGGCTGAGCCCTGAGGATAAGGAGTTCAAGGTCACTCTCAGCTACAAAGAGTTTGGGGTTAGCAGCCCAGGCCATATAAAACCCTGACTCCAAACCAAGTCAAGCCAAGCCAAACCAAAATAAATAAATAAACGAACAAATAATAGTCTCGACCAGCACAGTGGCACGGCCTTTAATCAGAGAGCAGATGTAGTAGAACCTCTGAGTTCAAAGCCAGTTTGATCTGCAGAGTTCCAGGACAGCCAAGCAACACAGTGAGACCTGACCTTGAGGGAAAGAAAAAGGAGAAAGTTCTGGGTATACAGCTCAGTGATAGAGTTCCTGCCTCACATATGGAAAAGTCAACTCTTGGTTTAAAAACAAAACAAAAACAGGGAGAGAGCTGTACCTCTCGTGGCCTTGGCTCCCCCCAGCACCTTTTGTCAGCTCAGGAAGGGATGGAGTCAGAAATCTCGGTAAGAAACCAGCATAAGTCAAAGCACAGGGCAGGGAGCACAAAATCCTCTCTAAGTGCTAGGAGTTCTGCCACCCCAGGCACTGACAAAAGGAAAACCACGCATTGTTCTTATGACGCCTCGCTTCCAAGACAGATCTAATCTCTTTACACGGCTCCGACTTCTCAGATAACCTTCACACCAGCAATATTCCTATGACCTTTCCTATGTTCTTGTGACGTTTCAAACACCGTCAAAGGCTACTTTTTCACTTCTTACCTCATCACTGTTCTGACTGAATCTTTTCTGGTTGCTCCTGCATTTGCTCACTCTGTGCTACTTCCTGTTTTTATCCAATTTTTACCTACATCCACAGTTAATTTTGCTCTCATTTTAAAGCCCTAAAGACATTACAGGTAGAAAGTACAGGTTTCCTCTCATGCAGGATACTTCACTCACAGCTGTTCGGTTCCTATTATTTGTACCATTCTAAAATCACGGTTTGAGTGAAACAGCAAAGTGGTCACACGTAACCTTGTCAAAATGCCAGAAACGCAGTTCCAATTTCCATCCTATCTGAACTGTCTCCAAGTGAGTTTAATTAATAGTCACTATCTGATGTGCCAGACATTGTGCTAGGTCCTATGGATACACATGGCAGACGGGTACGTTTAGTGCAAGAGAAGGGCTCCTTGGGTTCACGCTCAGTGTGATAAGTGCTATAGCCACAGAGGACACATGGCCAGACTGGAGTGTTCCACCTCAGGAGACTCAGTGCTGACTGAGCCAGTGAGGCCACTTACTTCCAAAGTCTAGGAGTTCTCTCAACCCCCAACAGCCAGAAAAGCACGACACGCTGCATTAGCTTTACTCAAACAGCAGTGTGTGAAATCACAACTGTAAAGTGCTTGCTACCAGGACCAAGTGGATCTTTGCGGTAGCCTCTGCACTCGGTCTTTGCCCTCCATCACCCACCCCTTCCCTGGGTTTTCGTCTAACTCCTCATGCACAGGTGGAATCATTTGAAGCTAAATTAGTAATGACCAGGTGTCTTACCTTCTTGTCTCATTAATTGTACTTAAATCCCGTTGCTGTACTTAATTTTTAATACAAAAAAAAAAAACAAAAAAACAACCCAGGAAAAAAACCCAAAGCTCACCTTGCTCTCAAAGGGGCATTTATATGAACAAACCACCCCAGAATCACAAACTCACTGACATCTGAACACAAATGTAGGTCCCATGTTGAAGATGCACTTATGCTCAACATTTAGGGACAGGCTTCTGTGTACTGTTTTCATCCTAGAGCCCAGAGCCCATGGAACTTAATTTCCCCTACCAGTCTACCTGACCAGTTCCTAGCAATGTTCATCTAGATTTCTTACCCCCCACAAATCCTTGCTCCGTACTGAGGATATAACACAAACAAAACAGCGATTACGTCTGCACTGCCTCAGTGGGACAATGGGGAGATAAGCCGGTCCTCCAAACTGGGTAGCATCTTTCTTAAATCTTTGCATTACTCAGAAATGGTATTCTCAGGCAACGTTTTCGGTTCTCCATTATGGTGGAAATATACATCGGGTAACCTGTCTGCCTTCCACACCACGGCTTTTCGAGTCCTTTTGCAGGTGAAGGCGATGTAATGAGCAGAGGATGCGTTCAGCGCTCCATCCAGAAGCTGAAGCTGTGTTGTCTCTACATTCTAAATAGGTATTTCCAGAGTCCTGCTGTGCCTTGTGGGTAGTGCAGCTAGGAAGCTGGAGCTAGGACTCTCCCCAGGGCCTTTCTGCCGGCAGCTGTTAGGAGCTACTACAAGTACAACCAGAGTCAAGTAAAATGTTACTTTCTCTAGATACTCTGGTTTGTTTTGGGGGATAGGGTGGAGTGGTGGTGGTGGTGGTGGTATTTATTAATTTGGAGACAGGGTTTCTCTGTGTAGCCCAGCTATCCAGGAACTGGCTTTGTTGAACAGGCTGGCGTCAAACTCAGAGATCACTGTCTCTGGCTCCCAAGTGCTAGGATTAAAGGTGTGTACCACCAGGCCGGCCCACACACTAGCTTTATACCTGCCCAGAAGCCCCTTGTTCTTGAGTGGACATTGTTTTACCTCGATTTTCACTTGCTGATAAATCAGTTCTAAACTTTAGGGTAGAGACCTTTAGAAGCAAGCATACAGAACAACCAGATTAAGCCTTGGAAATAGTATCTCCAAGAAAATGGCAAAACTATTTTGAGCCCCAGGAGTCCTTCCACTGAGAATGTCATCAACTGTCACTACACTTTAGTCCTGGCACTATTTCTTAAAGTTCTTAAGAACAGGGTTCACGGGGTTGGGGATTTAGCTCAGTGGTAGAGCGCTTGCAAGGCCCTGGGTCGGTCCCCAGCTCCGAAAAAAAAAGAAAAAAAAAAAAAATCTTAACGAACAGGGTTCACGTTCCCATGTCACCCCTGCCCACCCATCTCCTACCCCACAAAACCTAGGAGAAGGCAACAGGGCTTCTGCTCTCTCAGCAAAGCCCCTAGTGCACCAAGACCACACATTCCTCAGCAAACAGCTTGGGGTTCCTGTGCTGGGTTATTCTGGGTGGAGCCAGTTCTTTTTGGTTTTTCTGAAACCTCTTCTCCCAATCACTCTTTCCTCTAATTTCAGTCCCTTTCTAACTGCTCCCCTGTCCCTCAATGGAGTGTGGATAAAACTGTAACCTCACTGGCTGGTGAGAGGTTAGTAAGTGAAGCCCACTCTTAATAGCTCCAGGTGTCAAACTGCTCTAAGCCTGAAAGAACAGGAACTTGACTCAGAATTTTCAATTCTGTAAAGCTAATCTGAGGACTAATCCGCCGTTAACCATAATACAGCTATTCAAAGTAGTCATTACAAGCAGACAGGAAAACGAAACAAAACAGCTGTGATGGAAACGCTGCTCTGTGCTGCTCAGTCTCCTGATGGGGAAACAGAAATACCACCATCAAGCATGGCTTAGAACAGGTGATTTCTTACATATAAGGTAGTAATCAAAAAAAAAAAAAGGGGGGGGGTGCGCCAGGCTAAATCTGCCTACCTCCACAGCACGCAATAAAACCTTTGTCAAATCACTAAAAAAAAATTTCCCCTACTAATTCTCAATCTTCTACCCCAAGTCATTAAATGGATATTAAGAAACAACTATCCAAGGTCACTCGGGGGATGTCAGAGTCAAAAGTCATAGTCTAGTCTTTGGACTTAAAGTTCACTGGTTTGTGTGTGTGTGTGTGTTTTTCTAGTTCTTTAGACCTAAGTTAAATATCATTGACATCATCCCAGAGGCCAAACTTCTGCCCTATCAAGTTGACACGATCAGTTAATAGTATTTCACTGTCCTATCCCAGATCCTAGCACCGACAATCGCCCTGTTTCCCGAGCATGCACCTCAAGTTATCAGGATGCCTTTTACACCAAAAATAAAATAAGTGCAAAGCTCTGCAGAACAAGTGTCCAAAAAGAGAACTGGCTGCCCTCCAAAACTGTCCACGAGGAGGTGGCCATGCTGGCTAATGGGCCGAGGTGGCTCTTTCTCATAGCCACGTGGGAAACGTGGACGTCCTAAAGGTCCAGGCGGCGGCAGTGTGCCGGGGTCATAGAGGACCTGATCACCAGGCTGGGAGACCCAAATCCCCGGCCATCCAACTGCGCTCGTGAGCCTCACCTTGAGCGTCTCGTAGGCGGTCGCCACTAGCAGGAAAGCCTCAGCGCTCGGCGGCGCGCCCCCAGGGCCGTCTCCGGGCTCGGGCCGGTAGCGATCCGGGTGGTAGCGCCGGGCCAGCTGCCGGTAGGCCCGCGCGATCTCCGCCTTGCTGGCCGAGCGGCTCACGCCTAGCACCTCGTAGCAGTCGCGCGTGCCGCAGTACAGCCCTTCCACCAGGGCCTCAGCGGGCCGCACCAGCAGCGGGACCAGCAGCAGCGGTGCCAGCAGCAGCCACGGGCGCTGGCCCGCAGCCCCGGGTCCCCTGCGCGAAGCGAGCCGCGCCGCCATCCCACCTCGCTCGCCGCTCTGCCAGCACAGCGGCCACTGCAGCTCTCCTCAGCGCCGGGCTCGGCCCCGCTACCCGGTCCACGTCAGCAGGCCGCGCCTGTGCGCAGGCGCAGGGGGCGTGGCACTGCAGCCACTTCCGTCCCCGCGCGTTGCTAGGGGAGAAGGACGCCTTAGCCTCCCGCGGCTTCCCGAGTGTTACCGAGCCGGGTATCCTTGGTAGCTCAGTAGTCTATTCTGAGGCGGAGGTAGGTGTCTGACCGTCGGAGTCGGTCTTAGCCACACGTGCGGCACAGTCCACATGCAGGAATAGCCACACACCACTTTCTGGACCTCGGGACTTCATCCGCTGCCGTAGGAACTCTGGGCTCTGGCATCCTGTCTCCAGGCCCTGGACACCATCTTCCCTCTAACTCGAACTGAAGATGAACTTAGACAATTGCACTGCCTCTCTCCCAGGAACCCTGAAAGTCGGTGGCCTTTTAGTTCCCTGTTTCTCTGCTTATTTATATATTGGGGCAAACAATTAGTTGCCTGGAGGATGTAAAACGTTTAGTAGTATCCCTGTACTGTTCACAAAAGTGTAACACCAATCACCCAAATTTTGGCAATCAAAATACAGCTTAAGATCTTGCAAATGCCTCCAGGGAAATGAGGTGGTGTGGGAGAGGAGATGCTCCACTAAGTTTGAATTTCTGATAAACAACAGTTTCTAAATGTATAATTTATTTGTTGCTGTGACCAAATACCTGCAAACAGCAACATAAAAGAGGGTTTATCTGGGCTTAATGTTCTAGGGAATACAGCCCTCACAGCCTGGAAGGCTAGGCAACAAAGTAACTGGTTACATGTTATCTGCAATAAAGAAATGAAAAGGGTGCCCAACTTATTTTCTCCTTTTTATTTGAGCCAACACCTCACTGCATACGATGGTGGTGTCCATATTCTCCTTACCCCAGTTAAACCCCTCTGGAAAGCAGCCTCACACACGCTCCGAGATGTGTTTCCATGGTGATTCTAAATCCACGTTAACTATGACCAGTATATCCCACACGACTGACTGTACTTTTCCAGGTCTATGACTGGGAACTGGTCTTTGGAACCTATTGATTGGGATTGATCTGTACACCAAGTGAAGATTTGATAGACAAGGTTAGATAGTCAGAAGGAATACGATTAAAATTTTCTAGTATCAACATGGACTTTAGTCCAATATAATACACCTCAATTATTTCATTTCAAATCAATTCAAAGTGAACCAAGTACAAATACCTTTCCCAAAACGGGAAGTTTCTATTAATAGTCACATTTTCGGATTTGAAGAACACTCACACTGTGGTGATTTGAATAAGAATGGTTGCCTTAGGCTCAAATTTGAAAGCTTAGTTGCTAGGGAGTCGACTCTGGATAAGATTAGAAGACTTGAGAGGTATAGTCTTTGTTGGAGGAAGTGTGTCATTAAAGGTAGGCTTTGAATCTCTCTCTCTCTCTCAATCAATCAATCTCTCTCTCTCTCTCTCTCTCTCTCTCTCTCTCTCTCTCTCTCTCTCTCTCTCTCTCTCTCTCTCTGCCTGTGGGTGCTCAGCTACTTCCCTGCCTGCCGTGCCTGCTGCCATGATGACAAGAAACTAAGCCCTGTGATACTGTAAGCGAGACTCAGCCAACGACCTTCATTTCTAAGAGCTGCCTTGGTCATGGTATCTCTTCACAGCAATAGGACAGTGACTAAGACACACAGGTAATTCAGACCACCACAGGAAGTCTCAGAATTAAAATTTTTCAAAGTGTAACCAGAGGGTGCTGTCACACCCCACTTTTGATTTCAGCACTCCAGGAGGCAGAGGTAGGCAGGGCTGAGTTTGACTACACAGTGATCTGCAGAGTGAGTTTCAGGACAGCCAGGACTACACAGAGAAATCCTGTCTCAAAAAAAAAAAAAAAAAAAGTAGAGAAAAGAGTTTCAAAGTGTGTATAGTGTGTGTGTGTGTGTGTGTGTGTGTTTACTGTTCGGGTGTGCTTTTAGCTTTTTCTCACTGTGTGGCCCTGGCTGATCTACAGTTACTGTTGTACACCAAGATGGCCCTAAATGTGTAACAATCTTACCACCCCTGCCTCCTGAGCCCTAAGGTTAAAGCATGAGTTACCACGCCTGGCTCTTTTTTTTTTTTTTTTTTTTTTTTTTTCATGTGTGAGTGCATTGTTGCTGTCTTCAGACACACCAGAAGAGGGCACCAGATCCTGTTCAGATCGTTGTGAGCCGCCATGTGTGGTGGCTGGGAAGTGAACTCAGGTCCTCTGGAAGAGCAGTCAGTCTTCTTAATTGCTGAGCCATCTCTCCAGCCCCCTTATTATTATTTTTGAACTGTATTTTTAAAAGCTGATTTGAACACTGTTTTGGACTTCTTCTTGATATTTATCATATGTACCTCACTGCAAGTAGACTGATGACTGTCCTAATGATGTAGAGACGTGGTTGACAGTATGGAAATTATCAATTTCATGGTTAGCCCTATTATTTAATTTAACCAGACTTGTATGAACGAAATCTCTTTTGGCCTTCTCAACCTATGCCAACTTTTTGTGAAGAGGGAAATCCTAAGAGTTGTGAACGATTTGCATCCCTGTAGTCCTGGCATTCAAGATATAGAGGATCAAGATAGTGAAGCTAGCCTGGGCTACATGGTACACTCTTTTCAGAAAAAGGAGAAAGAGAAAGAGAAAGAAAGGGAAAGGTTAATATGTATTTCCCCCATTGTTCCTGAAACCCATCCACTTCAGAAGGAGAAAATTATCCCCGTGTTAAATACAATTTTCCTCAGATCCACTATTTAGTACCACTTAACTCACTAATCACCACATTAAGAAAGTGGTTTTCCTGATTCCCCAGCTCTTCTCGAATTCATATTTGGAATAAGCAGAAAAATAATTGTCCACACAACCCATCCCTATTGTGTCTATATCTTGTATAGATACAAGAATATGACTTCTTGCTTGTTGCCACTAGAAAGTCACAGAAAAATATGGCTGGGCAGAAATTTTGGAAGAGGAGTCTCCTGGTTGTTTCCCCTAGCTTGTTCAATGCACCCAATAGACAGCATGCTGGTTTCCAAACTTTCCACCAGAGGGTGCTATCACTCCCACATGATCTTACACCTGTTTTACGCCTAAAATCCGTAGCTTTAATGGTCTATATTAGCCCTTACCCTCCTCAGAATTTATGAATGAAATACTTTTCTTTTTTTTTTTCCGGAGCTGGGGACCGAACCCAGGGCCTTGCGCTTGCTAGGCAAGCGCTCTACCACTGAGCTAAATCCCCAACACCATGAAATACTTTTCTAATGCAAACAGAGTTAAATGGATTAAAGGCGGTTTAAAATCAACCCTAAGCTTACTCCTAGAAATGTTTCTATCGAGTTGAAAGCATTGATTTTTTTTTTTTTGCTTGTTTTTAGCTAACTGTACTATTTAAACTCTGGCAGGTATCAAAAGAAAAGATATTGGAAAAAGATCTCCTAATCTCAAGTCAGATTTGGTGCAGTTTCCTGAAATCTGCCCTGGCTGTGAACCACTATACCCTTCTGAAACAAAACAACCTCTGGACGTGAAAAGAGATGTGAATCCTTAAAAAAGATAGACAAAAGATACCAAGAGGGTTGTCATATAATAAGTTACGTGATTTTTTTTTTTAAAAAAACTGATTACAAAAGAGTTAAGAATATGTGATAAAGATCCCCAGGTCACTGAACAACAGATGAGTCTGCTTTCAGTCACAGTCTGCCCCATCCTTGCCAGGTCCCTTGCTTATCAAGAAAATTTTACTGGGCTGGTGAGAGAGGGGGTTCAGTGAGTATCGGCACTTGCTACCAAGCCTAACAACTTCTTTGATCCCTGAGACCCACAATGCTGTGGAATACACATGTACATGTACATGCACACGCGCGCGCGCACACACACACACACACACACACACACACACACACACTATGAAAAAATTTAAAGAATTTTTTTCTCTCCTGGAAGTCCCTGTGCCCTCAAAGTCTTTGGCTCTGATCCCATGTCTAATTGAACGTAAGCAACCTGGACATTGACGTGAGGTATAAACTGTCACCATTGTCATGATAAACATGTCAGTGACACAAGGGTGTTTCCAGGGATGGAAATGTGAGCAGGAGGCTGTGCCAGCCAGGCTCGGTGCCACCCAGCTTAAGCTGGAGGAGAAGCACCGTGGGAACCGCCTAGAGCACTGTGTGACTAATCAAAGCAAAGTAAGGGAGGGTAAAGTGGGGACCACCAGAAATGACCAGTGAAATGTCAGCACAAAGTGAAACGTCGCCATCTGAGGTGAAGGTATCCGAAAGGACCATGTGCCTGAAAACACTGACTGGAAAGACCCAGGATTAGGAGCAGTTTAAAGCCCAGGAGGACAAGCAGTTCAAGGTAGCTGGGAAGACTGGGGATGGATCTTGGTGCCCAGACACCCAGTGTGAGGGAGGAGGCCCAGAAGAGGGCATCAGCCCTCGGTGAAGCTGAAGTGGCAGGCAGTTATGAGCCATTCCACATGGTGCTGAACTCATTTGCTCTCAAGAGCAAGTGCTCTTAACTGATGAACAATTCATTTAAGAAAGTTAATCCAACCAATGACCTGACTCCTGGAGCGCAAGTCGCAAAGTAAAATAACACAAAAAAGAAAACCAAGGTAACACAGCTGCCCCGAAAGTTACTAATTCCGCAGTCACAGCCAGCCCCTGTGCAGGACTTCCTACCTGAAGGATATGCAGATAAAATTGTATTCATGGAGTAATCATAGTACAAAAGTCCTTATTTGTTTTCTACGTAAGAGACTAAATTAAATTAGTCTTTTGTTGTTGTCCTTTTGAGACAGGGTCTTTCTATGTTTCCCTGGTTGGTCTGGAACTTGTTATATAGACCAGGCTGGCCTTAAGCTCACACAAATCTTCCTGCCTCTACCGCCCCAGTGCTGGGATTAAAGGCATGTGCCATCACCCCCAGCTAATTTGTCTTCTTTAAGTGGTGTGGAAAAAAAATTCTAAAATATAGTTACATTTACCAAGTGAACTCTAGGTTTTCCAGACATTCTGTAACAGAAAGGGAAACATGCTGGAAACAATTCTTTCTAAAGCTCTAGCTCCCTTTTGGGGTAAGAGGGAGCTAAATTCAACAGACGTTTCTTCCACAGCTCCTGAGCACCTTGCCAAAATTTTGCTTGGAGGAGGCATGGTAATAAGTATGGACAAGCGGCAGTGTTCTGGCTCCCATCCCACAAGCCCCGCCCATGAACTCTGCCCTGTGCATGCCTTACTCACTCTGATTCCGGTTATCACCTGTCACGCGTACCTGTAAATCAGGTTCTCTCTATCCTAAGATCTACCACAGATTCCCAGCTTAGGGTCTGGTTTATGGAGCCCAGGTGGCCTTGTTCTGTGTATTAGCCCTGCATCCTCTGCGTCGTCCTCTTCCTCCCGTCCACTGCCGCTGCTTTTTCTGGAGACAAGCCTTAAGAGAATAATAAAATATGAGTTAGGAATTCGCTTATGAGATACCTTCATGTATCCTTGCTTTAATTTCCCCCCCTCCCTGCAATTTCCCTATGGAAAGGACCTCATAGATTTAGAGCCATTCAGGTTTTTGCCTGTAATATCCAACCTCAAACCTCCCATTGGCCCACAGTTCTAATTCTACAGCTCCCCGTCTGTTGCCACCATACCATACCATGGAGTTTCTATATGTTGCCATTCTGTAGACCAGGCTGGCCTTGAACTCAGAGATCTGCCTGCCTCTGCCCCCCAAGTGCTGGGATTGAAGATGTGCATCACTACACCAGGCAGTATACTCCTGTGTTTCTCTAGCTGTTTTTATCTGTGGAGTCCTCATTTGTCCCCCAGGTAACATTGATGAGTATTTAACCCTTCACCAGTTTCCACAGACAACTGAAACATCCCAATATTTAGAAATCTTTTAAAAGGATTTTGCTAATTATCAAGGAATCATGGGAGGGGTTCTATTATGTAACACAAGGTTATAGTCTCCTCTCTCTAAGAGAATTGTTACTCTCATGTATTTTATGTGTGTATTGTAGAGGACAACCTGCAGGAGTCAGTTCTCTCCTTACACCCATGGTTCACAGGGGTCCAACCCAGGCCGACAGGCTTGGCAGCGAGCACCTTTATCCTCTGAGCCACCTTAGCAGTCCCCGGCTTCCCTTTTGGGTGTGAAATAGGGAAATCCAGGTTCTCTTAGAGTCGTTAATTTCCTCCTTTGATGCCTTGGATCAGCCAATACCCATTTCTTAAGAAACTTTGTCTTTGACTCCATATGGCTCTTTTTTTTTTTTCTTAAGTGAAGTGTGGCCCATTCTTTCAGAGGTGGGAAATACTCCATTTTATTGTATAGAGCCCCTTGACTCCATGGAGAATCAAAACCAATTCTTGCTTTGTCAAGACTATCTAAATTCTATTAAACGTCAGCAAGTCCACTCATGACCTGGAGAGCTGAGTGTGCTTAGTGGGCTCTAAGCATAGGTCTCTGTGTCGATGATCCTGGGCTGGCACTGGGTAGACAGCCGAGACAGAGCAAGTTAACAATGACAAAGTATAGAGAGGTCTGAGGAGGAACAGGGAAGTGTGGGAAGGACTCACAGGACTGGCATTTAAGATAAAAGCCAAAAGGTAGCAAACCAATCAGGCAAAGAGAACAGATATTCTGGGCAGGACAATGTGCTCAAGATCCTGCCGTTTCAAAGTCTTCAAGTGTCTGATGACGTAAAAACCATCATAGCTTGAATGAAGAGGCAGAGTGGGGGAGAGATGTGGTGACTGAAATCAGCTAGGGTGCTGTGAAAACACTCCCCAGTGGTGATGTATCCAAAAAGCAGAAGGACATAAGCTGCTTAAGGAAGGAAGTCGCCTGACTTGGTTTGCGGTTTAAACGTTTGTCATTGTGCTCCAGCTACCAGATGGAGAAAACGATGAAGCAGAGGTGGATGCAAGCAGACCAGATGCGTTATTTGAGAAAATGATGGTGGCTTGGACCACACAATTGCATGGGGAATACAAATGCACCAATAGAGGATCTGGAGGAGAGACAGCAGTCCTTGACAATGATCTGACTATAGTGCTGAGAGGGAAAAATCACAAACTAACTGGAGAGAGAGCTTTTCAACATTAATATCAGGATCTCATGATGCTACCCACATTCCAGGGTTCTTCTAAATAAACTTTATTACAGCCTGTGAACTTCATAATCACAATTGGGCACTGTACCTCCATGTATTCCCCATGAAGGAAAAAAACGCTCACTCTAAATGTCCCCCCAAATCCCTAAAAACATCTATTTATATCTCTAAGCCATGTGATGGCTTCTAATGGCAAGGGAAATTGGTTAGCACACTGTTACTGCTACAGCACCGGGATTCTTACTAACAAAGAAGCAAGCAAGGTTGCATCTGCCTTCGGCTTAAATCAGAAGCCCAGGCGAGAGAATGTCAAGTGGGAGACAACAGACAAAACTCTCAGGAAGACCCTTGAGCACGTGAATTTCATGGAACTTGGAAGAGAGGGTAAGCCAATTTAAATGGGGGAAGTTTCCGTATATAGGTAGTTTTTTGTGTTTTGTTTTTCAAACATAAAACATTCTGGTTAATCCCAAAGGGATGGGTTATGCAAGACAGAAAGAATAATGGAAGTAGCCCAGTGAAGTTAGAAGATTAAGACAGTCCTTTCGGGAGAGCTCTTTTCGGGGAGAGCTGCTTTCTGTTATCAGTGGCAGAAAGGTGAACAGGAATGCAAAGACGTTTGTCGTCTCGATCACTAAAAGATGAGATTTTTTGATCCATGGCTTTGATGTGCTCATGAAACACAAGGTCAGCTGCTGAGAGCAGAAGTGAAAGTTGAACCCAGGACAGCCCGGTGTGAGAAAGCACGTTGAGCAATTCTCTCGTGCCCCTGTGCTGTTGTGATCAGAGGAACACCTGTCAGTCTAGGCTGTGTGGTTTGCTCCAAAACTATTCAGCTGTCCACAGTGTGGAGGAGGGAACCCGTGGAGGAGGGGAGGTGTGGAGAGGAGGTGTTGAGGAGCAGAGGTGTGGAGAAGGTAGAGGCTGCTTCATTTCTGCTTCGTGGTGTCAGAGGATGGCAGATGGGGGGGGAGTGGGGGAGCGGAGGCAGGGGTGGGGTGGGGGTGGGGGAAGCTAATATCACCTCCTTAGGAGTACTTACATCTGAACTAAACCAAACCACACAGCTCCTTCACTCTTAAGGTGCTAATCAGCAGACAGAAAGGAAAACACCTCATACATTGTAACAGTTGAGCTTTATGATGTCCGCTAGGCCAACTCCTAACAGCCGCTGCTCTCCTGGAGAGCTGCTGTCCCCAGTGCCTGGCAGGGGAAGGGAGGCAGTTAGCATCACCAACCTTGTAGTTCTGGCTCCAGCCTAACCCAGTCTCTGACGCCGGGGTGGGGGTGGGGGTGGGGGTGTGGGATGACACGAGACAGGATCTGCCTTCCAGACAGATCAAAGAATGTTAGATTAATTTGACGAGTCACCGTCCTAAGCAAAGTTTTTAGCAGGTTTCATTAGCAGAAAAATCTCCCTTCTGCCTCTTACAAACAGAACCTGGAGGGCCAACACGACAGGGTGTATGAGGCGCAGGATTGACCTTTGACTAGAGAAGGTGAGGGGATGCGAAGGCTGGGGTTTGTGATGAAGTTTGCCATCAGTGATGGACCAGGAGATAGCACCAATGTGGGTTCAGAGGCCACCCAGAGATTGGACCTGGAAGATACTTTGTACCTTAAAGATAATTACTCAAAGTGACTGGAAGATAAGGGCACACAAGGCCATTTAACTTATACACACATATACCTCACACCCAGGTCACAAAGCAGGATCAACATTTCCCTGTAAGCTTAAATTTTTCAAAACCTACTTTTAATATGGCTTCTCAATCATTTTAACCTCCCTTCTAGCCCACCACCCACCAGAGGTAGTTATTAGGATATGGAGGAGTGGACCGATTTAGAAATTGTTCTTTGGAGCAAATCCCTTCTGGGTTGCCAGGAACTCAGCAGTTCAGTTGACAGGATTCAGCAGGGGCAGCTTGATCCACTCGGAATATTTTACGAATATTCCGGCTCAGTAGTGTCCAGTTCAGTAGTGTCCGGATAGCAAACACAAATCACAGGGGTGGCACAACCTAGCAGAAACAGCCAGGCCTCAGCTGAAGTGGCAGGAATCAGCAGGCACGATTAGGGCCAGCAGGGACTCCAGAAGTTTTCTGTCATGCCTCTCTTAAGGAAGCAAAGATCAGCGAAGACGGCAGACCAAAGAGTGTTGCAAAGCTAACCATGGAAACAAGCCCCGGTCACTGTTCCTTGGGTCCTGTTTATACTTCCTCCAAACATACAACGTGTCCACTGGTCTCACCTCACCACGTCTTGCCTCAGCGCCTGAGTCTGTATCATCTGACATCACTCTACCAATCAACCTGAGTCCTTGGAAGCAGCCAGAAGCCGCCAGAACACCACTGGAATTGTTTTTGGTGTTTCTCCACGGAGTCAGGACAAACAGAGCTCAGCTACACATGGGTATCATTATCATCACATGTCCTCTCACGCACTCGCTGAGCAAAACATGCTTTCCTTCACCTGTGTCTGCTTCAGGAAAACACTGCTTCACATGCTTGCCCCTGCAAAACACCATCCGACACAACTAACTTTCCAAAGAACCCTTAAGTGTCCGTTTCCCTGTCTCCCCCTCCTGTGATATAAGAATCTATATGTCCTCAAATACACTGAAACCCTAACACTGAATCATAGAGGCATTTCTGAGGGGATTGGTCTTGAGGGTGGAGCCCTCATGGTTGGGATTGGTGCCCTCAAAAATTTACCCAGTAGTTTGGCTCTGAGGCCATTCATAGTTTGCCAGTTGCCCTAATCCAAAGTCTATGTTCAGACCCTAGCAGCTCTTTCAGCCATGACTGTTTTGGCTAACTAACCCCATGCTTCTCTCCTATAGTAACTTGGGGTCATCTGTTGTCACGATTCTTTTGTCCTCTTGTTCTAGAACAGTCCCTAAATCTTTCTCTGTCTCCCTTGGCCTTAATGCTTTGAAAGACCAAAACACACACTTGTTGTTCTGTAGGGTTTGAACGTGAGTTTGTCTGCTCTCTCCTCAAGTTCCAACCCCAAGCTATGCCCTTCTGTGAGGATACTGTGAATTATTGGATCATTACTCTCTGGAGACCGACTATCGGAAAGCGCAAGATAACACCTATTTGTCTCATATTACCAGTGGGACTTGGGCCACTTCTCTGCCAAGACTTCCCCACTGTAAAATTACCTTTGTCCCCTTAATAAATAACTGGTAAAGGGGTGTGTCAGTATTCACTGGACAAATACATCACTCCCCACCAGCCTTTCACTTCCAGCTCAAGGTTCTTCCTGAGTCAATTTTTTTTCTTTTCTGAAACAGGGTCTCTCTGTGTATTCCTGGCTGTCCTAGAAGTTGGTCTGCAGACCAGTTGACCTTGGACTCACAGAGCTCCACCTGCCTCTGCCTCTCAAGTGCTGGGTTTAAAGGCATGCACCACCACCACCACCAGACCTCCTGAATCAATTATTACTATAATAGTCACAAGATGGTGCCATTCCAATCCTATCCTCCTGGCTACCATCTGTGGTTTAGGGAGATCATTTCCTTACATGGGGATTAGTGAAACTATAAATTATAGATTAGCATGTTTTACTGTTGGGTTATGTGGGTACTGACTGCTTGCTCTGATGTTCAGTCTTTTTTTTTTTTTTTTTTTTTTTTGTTTTTTTTTTGGAGCTGGGGACCGAACCCAGGGCCTTGTGCTTGCTAGGCAAGCGCCTACCACTGAGAGTTAAACCCCAACCCTTGATGTTCAGTCTTATATTTGGTCAGTGGAAGCTCCCAGAAATAGCTGTGTCCTCTGACAGACACATTCCATTCTTTCTGCCATGCACCCCCCACCCCCGTGATATTTTTTGCCACAGGCTTCCTTACTGATAACGATGTTTCAGGTTCCTCTTGGCTTTTTAGGGTCCCAGCCCAAGTGGGGCAGTAAGAGTGCCTGCTGGAGAGTTACATAAACTAGGCAAGGGATAGAATGCTGGGAGAACTTGGAAGGGAAAACCAGAGAGACACTCCTCATACCCTCGACTGATACTCATGAGAGAAATTGCCCTGCTCACAGAAACTTCCAGAAATCCTGTAAGCGTGACCTTCCTTCAGTTTGCTATTTCCTACATAAGGAGTCTGCTTTACCATGGGGCTGGGAGGTCCAATGCCCAGGGGAAAGTGTCAGCTCCAGAAAAGACTAACCAGGTTTCCAGTCACAGCCCTGGAACCTACAGAGTCTCTTGTCTGTGCCGCTTTGCCTCTCGCTTCCCCGAGGCTCTGGGGAAGATAACAGTACCGAGCACTAGCCAAGCCGGTGCAAGAGTGGCAGTGGATGTACCACCACCTGCCTCTCACGCTCTCATACGCCTCGAGAGGCTGCCCAGAGCTGGTATCCCTCGTGCACTACGGTTTTCCTGCAATTATCAATAACCGCACACATTGGTTTTTAAGAGTGTGTGTGTGTGTGTAAGGGCTTGAGCAAATGCCCAAGGGGCCAGAAGAGGGCATCGCTTCCCCTGAAGCTGGATTTCAGGCGGCTGTGAGTTGAAACAGACTCTGGTCTTCTGGGAAAGCAGTGCTTGCTCTTAAATGCTGAGTCATGTCTCCAGCCCTACAAACGGACTCTGTCTGACTTCACAGCATCTCACCAGACTAGTGAAATACAAAGGTTGTCAAGAAGAAAGGGGGACACGCCTTTAAAGTTTCTAAACAGATCGCCACGGAAGAACCTACCGATAATTACTTTATCGTGTGCTCTACACGTTGTATTACCTGGGTTATTTGACGAGGAGCATTCTTTTATTACTCTAATGTTTTAAGTTACTTGTTCTCTCGGGTCACTAGATCAGAGTTCATTGAAAACCTAAGAGCAAACGGCTAAATTTTCTCAGAACAAAGTAAAAGAAATCTCTCTCCTCAGTCCACTGTTCCGTACTGGAACTCTGTGAACTGTGTGTTCACCATGACTTAGCATAATCTCCATGACTTATTGGTAAGTCGTGCAGGCTGACTAAGTCTGAGTGGTTACCAAAGCTATGATTTTGACTTGGCACAGTCCCTGGTCCCTTCTATGGCTGGAGGTTGAACCATGCTCTCACGCACAGTACTTAATCTCTCCACCACTGAGCTACACCCTGGCTGTGTCTCATCCCTTTGCGATCTTTCCAGCGAGTGAGCATTTGAGATACTTCATGTTATGGGCAGTTCGTTTCTGAGATTTTCACTTGGCAAAGATTTCTCTCACTGGCTGTTTTATTAGTGCTTTCAATGCCCCAACCATAGTGTTTTTAAACTATGTTAGCAAAGCTCTTTGTTAATGATTAGGGGGTGTGGCCTTGTTGAAGGACGTCTATTACCTGGAGTGGGCTTTGAACTTTCAAAAGCCCACACTAACCCAGTTCTGTCTGCTCCCTTTTTGCAGATCAGGATGTGAGCTCTCAGCTACTGTTCCAATACCATTCCTGCCTGCCTGCTGCCACGATCCCGGCCGTGATGACCATGGACCCACCCTCTGCAACTGTGAGCAAACCTCCAATTAAATGCTTTCTTTTAAAAGTGCCTTGGTTGTGGTGTCTTTTCACACAAACAGAACACTAAGACAACAGACTCAGCCTTGCCCGTTCCCGGGTCAAATCTGCATTCTACAGTTCAAGAAACCAACCCCACAGTGTCTTAAAAAGCACATCCCTCGGGCCCCATAGAGGAATCCAAAGTAGGAATCCCAGAACTGGCCAAATGCTCAATGATCCGTACGCCTTTTATCGTCCTCTACTGATGTGTACAGTGAATGACTTCCTTGTAGGGAGTCGCAAGAGTGGCTCCTCCACACTTCAGGCAGGAAGGTCAAGGAGAAAATTCGCTGTGTCCATTGAATGTATTTCTGTATTTTACCAACAAACAGTAATTTTCTTAAAAGCTCTATCCTTCTCATTTGGCTTCTGCATACTGCTTAGAACTGGAACACAACCCCAGCTGTAAAGAGTGAGGCAGTCATTCGCCTGGGCTGCTTGTGACACTAACAAGAGTAGGGTATGCGTGTGGTCCAGAAACCAGAGAGAAGAGGTCCTAAAGGGCAGGCCACATGTCTGCCACTGGACTTAACAAGAAGGAATGGCTGGAGCGTGCATGTCATGTCAGACTCTGTGTCCGTGCTCATATCGTCTGCTGCTTCAGTTGTTTCTGCCAGAGAGTACAGGAAGCTGTAACTGCCCATGCCCTAGATGGGAAAGGCATGTTGTAATCAGATGTTACCCCGTTCATGGGCTAACTACGGGAGAAACAGGCATCTGGTTGACTGTGTCCGTGGGAATCTTTCCTTAGCCTCTGTTAAGAAGATGAGATAGGGTGGGTTGGAGTTTCTAAACTGCTCATGTGTTACTGAGGACCTGGGGGCCCAAGGGAAAGGGAGTCTTTCCTACCCATTGGTACTTACAGCACATTACCATAGCTCAGCTGCTCATATCGCTCTCTCCCATTTCACTCAATTTACGTGTTTGGAAAGTTTTCCATTTCCTACTCTTCTTACTACAGGTTACTATTATAACATGTTCCAGGTATGTGTGGGTGCACGCGTGTGCCTGGGTGATGTATGTGTGTATGTGCACATGTATGCACATGTGTGTATGTGCACCTATGGTATGCATGTGCATACATGTGTGCATGTAACTATTTGTGTGCATGAGTGTGTGCATGGTACATGTGTGTGTGTGTGCACCTGTGTGTGTGTGTATGTGCACTATGGGTGTGTTCATGTGTGGTGTCTGTGTGTGTATATGCACATGTGCATGTATGTATATGTGCACTCATGTGTGTGCTTGCACGTACGTGTGTGTGCACACACATGTGTGTAGTTTTTTGTGTTCTCTTTCTTCTTGCCTTTTTTCTCTTTCGTTTGTTTCTTTCAGCCTTCATTTTTCCTCTTTGTTTCTTTGTTTGCTTTCATTTCTCTGTTCCTGTCTCTGTGTGCCTGTGTCTGTCTGTCTGTCTACCTCTCTGTCTCTGTCTCTGTCTCTGTCTCTGTCTCTGTCTCTCTTTCTCAGACAAAGTCTCATGTAGCCCAGGCTGGCCTCAAATTCTTCTGCCTTTGAGCTGATGTTCTCAAAGATGCCACACTGTAGTAGGAAAGGAAGAAAGAAAATGAGGCGTGTAATTCAACATTATCCCTGTACATTAAACAACACCATCCACTGTTCACGTTACACAAGAAGAGGCGGGGCTTGGATGTTTCTCGTTTGGTAAAGGTTCATGCCCGAGGCCCTGGGTGCCATGCCTGCACATGTAACTGGGTGTGGTGGATGATGCTCTTAAGTCCCGCACTAGGAGGGTGGGGGCATAAGTGAAGTGTTCAACGTAAAATGTTCTAAGACGTGCAGACAAGGGAAATGATGTGCTTTGACATATGTAAAGAACAGAGACATCTAAGATCAGGTGTGAAGGTTTTTCCTCTCCTGAATCCTCCTTCCTGCCTCCTCACTGATGGCCTCCCTCTCCTGGGTCCTCACTTGCCCCTCTCCCCACTTGCAAATCCCTGGTGTCTTCCTGTGAAGACACCAGTCACAATGAATTGAGTCCTGACCTTTAAGGGCCTCCTCAGACAGAGGCAGCAGTAGAGTCCCGCCTAATTCCCCACATAGGTCCCTCATATGAAGTCATTTAATTTTTTTCCTTTAATGATCCTTTCTCCAAATGTGTTTCTATTTTGAGCTAGGATGGGATGGGACTTTAGCATATAATTGGGGGCAGAATTCAGTCCTTCCTAGAGAGTTTGCATAACATGTGGCTTTTACATTGTGGGGTATAACCTAGCAATCAAACAAGTTGTGGACTTGATGCCTGTGGAGATAAAGGCATTAGCATAACGTAGTTCTTCATTCAAGGGTGCATTACATTATAGCATTGTTGTCATGGAACAGCTATGGAGAAGAGGCAACCCCAGCATTGAGGAGTTGGTGGCTGTATACCTCAATTAGGGAATAATACGATACTATATAAGAAACCAATAATAAACTATATCTATATCTGTCTATTTGGAAGATGGCTTCGACGTTAAATCAGACACCCCCCCCCCAACCCCTGAGGCTGGGGACACAGCTCAGTGGCAGAGTACAGGCTGAACATCTGTGAGGCCTGGGGTTTGACCAAACGAAGACACAAGTAAATGAAGAAGTAGAAGGACTCCACTCGGTTAAAGGCCAGGGAAGTCCTCCATATACATTTCTGAATCATCAGAGAAAAGATGAGAAGCAGTCAGGAACAGTAACACCCTGGATTCAGAGAAGGGGGCTGGAGACGAAAGGCTTAAAGCATTCCGGCACTATGGCATGGTTTAGGAGATTAGCTGAGGCCCGGTGTGCCTGCAAAGAGGCAAACCACTCGCTGAGATCACTGCTCAGTGTGCCACAGGTCGGTCCAAATGTGAGACAAAACTTGGGAAGTGAGAGGGGAGGAAGGGAGAGAAACTGGTCACTCAAAACCCTGGGTCGGCCCCCTACTAGGGATCAGAAACTCCAAGATAAACGGCAAAGCTGCCTGTAGAGATGCCATCGCCTCAAGCAAGGTCGTTTGATGAATGTTTGCGACTTGGAGTTTTTAAAAAAGAACTGAGTGCTCCCTCTGCCCTGGACAGGATCAAAGTTCTCCAGGAAGCCTTCTCAACGTTTCTTTACAGAAGGGCGATCTTTGGGAAATAAGTAAACCAGCTTGCACCCCACCCCCTCCAATATTTACACTTAGGTGCAAATTACATTCTTTGGTCGATGTGACTTAGACTTTGCCCAGAGGGCATAGGTAGTTTCTTGTTTGCTTCTGATGTGAATATAAATTGTGTACTTAAGTAAAAGAGAAAAAAAATTGTTATTTACACACCCACGCCCACACCCACATCCACCCACCCACCCACCCACCCTGACCCCCCCACACCCCCTCCCAATGTCCCTTCCCTGCTGTGTGTGGAGCAGACACTCCTAGCTGCTCTTCCCTGAGAAGCCCCGCCCTTTCCGACCGCCCGGTATAAGTCAAGCCTTGGGCTCTTTGCAAAGCATTCAGAGCGGCCGCCCAGGAAGGAGTTTCTGTGAGACTGTGTAAGTAGACACACTACTATATTTGAGCCCTCTCCCTTCTCTCTTCCCGCTCCCCCACCCCAACCCGTTATTTTCCCCCCACGCCGAGCATCAGAACCTAGTAGAGCAAGTTAGGTCAAGTTGTCTCGCGGCCCTGCAGGTTCTGGGAGAGATTGAGACCCGCGCTAGGAATCGGGCAAAATCGGCCTGCAGTCCCGTTGTAGGTGCATGCAGCCGAACTGCCGGCGCCCAGGAAGGGCTGGGCTACGGAATTTGCAGGATTGCTAAACTGATGCAAAAGAGAAGACCGGTGGGATTTGGCGCATGCCTTGTAAAAAGGCAGACTGGCAGGCCAGGCCGTGCGCCCAGAGGCCCCTTTGCAAGGGGCTCCTCCTAGACTTGTGGAGAGTTCAGAAGGACCAGGCGCTGTCCTTTTGGAAAAGACAGAAATGTAGAGTGTTAAAACAAAATGGAAATCCGCCTGTGAAATAGATGGCTCCGCGGGTGAAGGTGTTTATCTCACAAGTCCCACAACCTGGACTTCCAGCCCTGAAAACACGGGTGGAAGGCGGGAACCCATTCCTGAAATCTCTACAGGCTCTCGGTGACACGCATGCGCCCTCACCCACACACCTGCATCATGTTCCCACGAACTAATAATAACAAACTAGAGTCAAGCTGAGCGAGCATGCCTGTTATCTCGGCCTGTGGGAGCAAGAGGGTGGGAGGCTCCAAGACAGCTTTCTGCTACTTAGTGAGTTCAAGGTCAACCTGAGCTCCACAGCTAGGCGCTGAAATCAGAAAAACAAGTTGAACTCAGAAATATGGGGTAAAATGATAGTTACTAGAGGCGGAGGAGGGTTAGAAGCGTTAGTGAAAGGGCACAGAATCAGGAGTGCGAGCGACTCCTGTCAACAATAATGATTAGTTCAAAACAAACGGATTATATCGCCTCATAAAAATGGGAGTTTAAAGAAGACGGGTGTGTTAGGCTCTCTACATTGTATACACTGTGTCCCATCAAGGTAAGTTTTATTTTATTTTGTTTATTTATTTTATTGGTCAGTTTAGAAATCTTACTTCATGAACCCATGTCACAAACAGCGACATGTCAATAGGAAGGGCTGGGCTTTGGATTGGCTCTCCACCCTCCTTCTAGAGTGAGAGGGACTTTGTGAACCAACTGTTTAGCCTTGATTGCTTATCTGAAGATTTCACTGGGGTCCCACGTGATGTTGTGCTGCTCCGTGACACCTTTGTTTATCTGTTGGTATTGTCTGGAGGCAAGTTTAAACCAAATAACTGATTTCCGCCTCGGAGCCAAAACCAGAGAAAGTTAGATAGAGCCATGGCGCCCCCTAGTGGCTATGAGGTGCATGCTTCTGTAGGGGAAAAAAAGTGGACTTTGGTTCCCTGTATTTGAGGCTTTTCCTGGATTCACTGCAGGAGAGGCGAGAAACTGCAGGCATGTGAAGTGCTTAGCGTAATACCAGAAAGTTCTAAGTGGATGTAATAAAATGATAATACGGTACCCGATAATGGGGCTGTGCTTTCTGACTTCAGTGCTATGCTGTGAGATGGCCTTTGAATTTACCATGTCCACCGTGTTCTAGGTTAATCAGGATGGTACAAGCTAAGAGCTGGACCCTGAAGAAGCACTTTGAAGGCTTCCCTACTGACAGTAACTTTGAGTTGAGGACGACTGAGCTTCCACCCTTAAATAATGGAGGTAAGGGAGATCTTGGCAGGGGCTGCAACAGTTAGCATCTGCTGCTGAACAGAGAATCGTGAAGTTTGACTTCAGACAACAGTTTCTTTTCCTAAATTAGTTTTCAGTTCTGAGCGTTAGCAGTTTGGCTAATATAAGCTGAGTGGTTCTTTTGTGGGTCTCATCTGGCCCAATGGTTTTAGGAAAAGTCTCATTCATTGTTCTAAGGATAGCAGGCTTCTTTCTGGGCTCAGGCTGTGGTTCCTGAGAGCCTTTTTAGCCAGCCAGATTGGTTCTTTCGCTGGAGTGGTCCTGTGGTGGAGCTAGAACAGCCCGGGGTTGGCAAGCTCCAGTGTTAGAGACCTTTTCAAGCTTCTGCTTGTTTTACTTTCCTTAAAAATCCCATAGGGACGGGGTTGGGGATTTAGCTCAGTGGTAGAGCGCTTGCCTAGGAAGCGCAAGGCCCTGGGTTCGGTCCCCAGCTTCGAAAAAAAAGAACAACAACAACAAAAAAAATCCCATAGAGAGATGGCTCAGGAGTTAAGAGCACTGACTGCCCTTCCAAAGGTCCTAAGTTCAATTCCCAGGAACCACATGGTGGCTCACAATCACTTGTAATGGGATCAGATGCCCTCTTTTGGTGTGTCTGAAAACAGCTACAGTGTACTCATTTAAATAAAATAAATAAATCTAAAAAAAAAATTCCCATAGGTCTAAGCAAACTGTCTAGATTCAAAGGCTGGCAAGTTTCTTTTTCTTTGTCCTTTTTGTCTCTATCTATTTATCTATCTATCATCTATCTACCTATCTATCATCCATCTATCTATATCTGTCTGTCTGTCTGTCTGTCTATCACTGCTCCCTCCTCCTCCTCATGATCTGAGGTAACCATTGGGCCACATCCTTAACCCACAGAAGATTTCTTGACTGGAAGGGTGGCCTGTAGGCCAGGATACAGTGGTGGGAGATCTCTGTATCCATTTTGCAATCTGCCACATAGACCTTTTTAGTTTGTTTTTTCTTTGAAGACTTAATGTCATCATGCCCTGTGCCCAGGAAGCTTCTTTGATGAAGCTCAGGCCTGGGTGCCTTACCCTTCATGACTTCGACAGAGGAGGAAGTCTCCCGTGTCCTGGGAGGCCTGATGATGTCCGTGAGTTGAGCAGTCGTGCCTGGCCAGAGCCCAGACTGTGAGCGCTAACAGGGTGCAGTCGCTGACCATGCCAGAGTCACTGTCTGAGTTTTAGTTGCAGTGGACAAAACTTGGATTCAGAGTTTCAGAAAACACACAGTTGAAAGTCACTGTAACAAAGTCCATCTTCTTTGGCATTCTTTGAGGTAGGTAATGAGATACTATGTGTCCTGGTTAGTTTTTTTTTTTTTTTTTTTTTTGTCTAGTTGACGAAGTTTAGGTTATCTGGGAAGAGGAACCCCATGGAGGAAAATGGCTCTACAGACAAGTCTTTAGAAATGTGTTGAAGAACGGTTCATAGAGGAGGGCTCAGCTCACTATAGGTGGTGCCATCCCTGGATAGGTGGTGTTGTATAAGAAAGCAGACTGAATCAGTCATGTGAGTAAGCCAGTAAGCAGAGTTCCTTTGTGGCCTCTGCTTCCACTCCTGCTTCCGGCGATCGGGGCATGTAAAGGAACATAAACCCTTTCTTCCCCAAGTCAGTTTTGATCATGGTCTTTATCACAGCAGTGGAAAGCCAATTACTATATTGTGTACCGTGGTGGTTATTACTGTGCCCTTGGGTAAGTCACTTACCTTGACCTTAAATAGGGTGGACCAATAGTTGATAACAGCAAACAGATGGACCCATCAGAAATAATACAAGTACACTATCAGGGCCGCCATCATCAACTGGGCTGGGCCAAGTGGGAAAGCACGGGGGGGTGGTGGGGCTGGAAGTGAAGTTCAAGGTGAGAGCGTTTCTCTTACATGCATAAGACTCTGGAATCCATTCACAGCGTGGGAAAATTAATTATGAACAGCATCTTCTGCCCCTAAGCAGAAAGAGCAGGCCCATTTGTTCAGAATGCCAGAACGCCGTAGCCGTCAGGTGTTGAGTCTCTGACTGCTGCTGGAATGCTTTATTTCGTAGAGGTCCTGCTGGAAGCCCTGTTCCTCTCCGTGGACCCTTACATGAGGTACTGTTTCCTTCCTCGGCTTCTTAGGTTGTGAGTCGGTCCCCGTTTTGAAGCACCGCAGCTCGTCGTTTAAGACAGGCCTTGAGTAAAACACCAGGCTTGCTCGTTTCTCCCTGGATCGTATCCGAGATGGGATTCATGGCTGTTCATCCTCTATAGGCAAAGGACGGCTCTGTGCAACGCGCCTTCCGTGGCTCAGTGGAGTGCTTCCAAAACTGATGTGTGGGGGAGGGGGAGGCTAGCCCGCTACTTTGCCATTTCCTACTGCGATAATTGAGCAGAAGTTACTAGGACTAAAACCAGTACTTCTCTTAGCAGTATCTATTTTTTTAACTAGGTGGTCCATAATCAACTCGAAGTTATGACTCAGAAGACACTGAAGGTCAGGGAGGAAATAAATGCCCTTCAATGGTGCTTCGGCAATTTTTTAGCCTGAGCAATGCAGCCATCATATAGTATTTTTTTTTTCATAGCTTGTTGCAAAGATTCAACCTCTTGGTATTGAAAAATACCATTTAACAGTGTTAACTAGCAAATGGGCAGGGTGGCTCATACCTTGAGAAACTGAGGCAGAAAGACCACAAGTGAAGACTAGCCATCGGGAGACTCCATTGAATGAAACAAAAGCTTAGCTACCATCCTTTTGGGGTTGGTTAATGTTGGGGTAACATTGTTTTGCTCTGCATTCTGAATGACATTGACAGACACCTCCACACAAACACGGTGGTAGGGCTCTCACGTTCACTCATAGAAAGCATATTTTAGGGTCCGAGGCAGAAACACCTCACACTGTATTTCACACAGTTGTGCTGCCCGGGCAGAGGGGGTATTGTTTCAGTTCCGTGTCCCAGCCTTTTGCCACTGGCTACTTACACAGGCTGTTGTCTTCCAGCTGGTCTCGCACACTAAGGATGGATTTTTTTTTTTCAGAGTTGCAGCAAAAAAACTGAAGGAGGGCGACAGCATGATGGGTGAACAAGTGGCCAGGCAAGTATTTACACAGGTCCTGCTGTTTGGATAGATGTTTCCTCTAGCTCCTGCCCGGCCTGTGTCTGTCCACCTGCTGTCCACTGCAGCTCCTTCTCCAACCTGTGTCCTTTTTAAAAAAACATTTATTTATTTTATGTATATGAGTACACTGTAGCTATCCGCAGACACACCAGAAGAGGGCATCGGGCCCCATTACAGATGGTTGTGAGCCACCATGTGGTTGCTGGGATTTGAACTCAGGACCTCTGGGAGAGCAGTCGGTGCTCTTAACCTCTGAGCCACCTCTCCAGCTCTTTGGCAGTCTTTCTTCTGTAAAGTTTTACGTTTCTTGCCAATCAAGGAAATGAACACATACCTGTGTTGGCAGAGGATAGAGGACCCTTGCTCAGAAGAAGGGATGTGGGCAGGGACAGGGATGGATGCTGGACCAACTGTGAATGCTCATCTCTGAAGGCTCTCACAATGGCTAAGAATTAAGGGGACACCGCAGGGTGTCCGTCATGGACTATTTACCTCAGTGCCCTCTTGTGCACATTCCCCATACAGACTCCTGATTCTCATGAGTGGAAGAGGGTGACCTGTCCTACTGTATTTTCATCTTTCAGAGTTGTGGAAAGTAAAAACCCAGCCTTCCCAACGGGAACGATTGTTGTGGCTTTATTAGGTTGGACATCACATTCCATTTCTGATGGGAATGGACTGAGAAAGCTACCTGCAGAGTGGCCTGACAAGTTACCACTGTCTTTGGCTTTGGGGACAATTGGCATGCCAGGGTAAGTGTCATGGGTGGGTTTTGTGTGTCAGAACACCCAACACTGTCACTTAATAAACAAGGAGAGATGTGAAGCAAAGACAGATGAGAGAAACATGGTAGAAAAAAGAAAGGAAGGAGCTCAAACTGAGAGGCTGTTAGTGGATAAATAAAGCATTATATATAAAAGAATACTATATAACCCTTAAAAGGAGGGAAATCTTGACATTTATGGTAATGTAGATGAACCCGGAGGACATTAAGAGATGTAAGTCAGGTACAGAAAGACATGGTCTCATTTTCATCTTGTGTCAGCTTCTTCTTTCTGTGTGGAATGCCTGGGAAATTCCAATGGAGTGAAGGTTTCCGCTGGGTCATGGTTTCACAGGCTTCAGTTCATCACTCTTGCTTTGGTGGACGAGGTGAATGGTCATGGTGCCGGGGAGTTGATGGGGCAGACTGGCCCATCCTTTGGCACCCAGGAAGAAGAGAAACACAGTGAGGAACCAGAGATGCATCTTTCTAGAGCATTGCCCACAGTGATCTGCTTCCTCCAACGGGTCCCCTCCTCCTAACAATGTCATCATATTATGAATCCATCATTTGATAATGCTTTGATTAAATCAGAGCCCTCATGATTTAATCACTTTGCCAATACCGTATCTCTGAACACTGATGCTTTGGAAGCCAAGCCTTTAACACCCGCCCTTGGGGGCGGAGCCAGCTCATCTGCAAGCTGTAATATAAGTGGAATCTCTAGATGCGAGAGTGTGATGATGGGGGCTGAGAGACGGGTTGGTCCAATACAAACCTTATTTAGGAGAGGTACGTCTAAAAGACACTGTCCTGTACAGCAAGACAAACAGCTTAGAACAATAAGTAAGGTTGGAAATTAGTTATGTGTATGCTAATTAGCTCAATTTAGCTATTCGACTATGTGTACTGAAAACATGTACAATACACGCATATCTTTATATATGACATTTGTGCAGTTCTTTCTTGTCAGGCAAAGGTAGTCTACAGGTATTCTTGAGGCTAAATGAAAGAGGAGCAAAATCATGTCAGAGATGCCCCACTTATCAAAGGCTCCAACATCTCCCAGTGTGGCCAACGTGGGAAGTCATTTTTTAATACACAAGAGACACTAAAAATCAACCTGTCTTCTGTGTTCCGTAATTCCAGTTACTCAGAAGTTAAGGCAGGAGGATCGTGAGTCGAAGGCTACCTGAGACACAGATAGAACCTATCTTAAAAAAAATAAAAATAAATCAAGCCAGGCGTGATGGCACATGCCTTCAGTCCAGCCTTCTGGAGGCAGAGGCGGACACATCTCTGAGTTTGAGGCCAGCCTGGTCTACATAGCATGTTCCAGGCCACCAATGGCTACAGTCAAATCTGACCCAGAAAAAGAAAAGAGGGGGCTGGGGAGTCCAAATTAATATTTTCTTTTCTAAATTGTTGATTTTTTAAGTTCTCCTTAGGCTAAGGCAGCTTAAATACCCCCCACCCCCATCCCAGGACTTCTTTTTTGTTGTTGTTGTTGACTTCCCATCTTACCTCTGTTTTGTTTCTGAAAGGAAGTGAGGTTTTGTTCCTTAGGTCAGTGTGTTTAGCTGAAAGCTGACTCTAAAGATCCCAGGGAGGTAGACCTTGAGGGGAGATGCTGGTTGCCACCGGTAACTGAGCCAGAAAATGTAGCACTTAGGTTGGAGAGAGAGAGAGAGAGAGAGAGAGAGAGAGAGAGAGAGAGAGAGAGAGAGAGAGAGAGAGTGTGTGTGTGTGTGTGTGTGTGTGTGTGTGTGTGTGTGTGTAATTGTGTTGGTATGTACTATATGCTTTCCCAGCACCTGTGAAATGGCAGGAAGATTGTAATTTAAAAGATTGGGCTACATGGCAAAGGGGATAGGGGAGGAGTTGAGGGAGAGGGAGAAGGAGAGGAAAGGGTAGAGGGAGGGGGAGGGGTAGAGAGAGGGGTGAAGGACAAGGAGGGGGAGGGGAGGGGAGCAGGAGGAATGAGGAGGAGAGGGAGGGAGGGGAGGAGTTGAAGGAGAGGGAGAACAAGGGGGGAAGGGTAGAGGGAGGGGGAGGAAGATGAGGAAGCGGAGGAGAAGGAAGGATGGGGAGGAGGGGGAGGGGGAGAGTGCTATTCACACATCCTTATTTTCTTTCCTTAGCCTCACTGCCTACTTTGGCCTGCTTGACATCTGTGGCTTGAAGGGTGGAGAAACAGTGCTGGTCAATGCGGCAGCCGGGGCTGTGGGCTCTGTTGTGGGGCAGATAGCTAAGCTCAAGGTAAGTGTCTTCCTCTAGTCAAGCCTCTGCAAGACCCACAGTGTGCACTGAGAACAGCAGCGCCTTCGAGGGCTCCCTGGGGCGCGCAGTCAGCTTGCTGCGACTTGTTTAGAAGTTAGAGGCTGAGAGAGCACCATGAGGGGAAGAGGATAGTAAAGATGAGCTGACCAGTGTTGACTGCTGACTACAGGACAGGTCAGGAGTGGGCCCAGCTAGACTGCTGAGTGCTAGCACTGTTTTCTGTTATTGTTATTGTTATTATTGTTGCTGACTTAGTAGTAGTGGCAGTAATATTTTTACTAAGTATTCTCTTGCTCTTCCTTCATGACTGTCCCCAGAGGAACTTGTAAACCAGGAGTTGTCACCCACATGGCTTCATTGCAAAGGCAACTACACCAGAAAGAAATGAGCGGTCAGCATAGGGTGGTGGAGCCCTTGTCTGGGAACTAGCTCCTACAATAGAAACGTAAGCAGAGCGTAGGCTGTGACTTGGGCAGGTCTCTGCTCAAGGGCTGCAGTCTGAGGGTGAGCGTACAGGAGAGCAGGCAGCTCAGACCTGGTTGGGATTTGGCTTCTCAGTGTGGATGTTGTCAGGCGACCTACCTGGGTGATGATGAAGCTTTGCTGAAGGCTTCTGTATAGGACTTAGGATGTGTTCTTAGAGGGACAAGGGAAGGGGGAAAGAGTTGAATCTTGGGCAATAGCCAATAGCCAAGGGTTGGTCTTCATGACTAATAGGAGCTTGAACATGAATGAGGTTGTAGGAAACTATTTACATATGTAAATACATAAATGGGAAAAGCTGCTGAATCTTACAAATACTGTTTCAGCATTAGTTATGTTAACTTTACAACCAATGAGTTGTGTTTGTTTTCCAGAGCCATTCTAGCCGTCCATATACCTTTGGAATTGATTAAGTGGCTTTGGGGTAAGGCTGGAAATTGAACCCAGGGTCTAGTACTTGATTAGCACAGGCTCTGCCACTGAGCCTGATTTGATAACATTTAGAGAGAATTTTTGCCTGTCTTTTACATGCGAGTTTGATTAGAAGGTTTTGTTTTTTCTGAACTCAGAATGTCTAACTACATCCAGCCTAGGCTAGACTTATACAATGAATTAGAAGTGTTTCCAATATATAGATTGCAAATGCTTTATTAAAAATACGGGGATCTGGAGAGATGACTGCATGGGTAAAGGAGCAAGCTGTACCTGCCTGATGACCCGAGTTCAATCCCTGGACCTGATGTCAGGTGCCAGGGGGAGGGGAGAGCCGACTCCACAGTTGTCTCCTGATCTCCATCTGTGTGCCGTTGCGTGCATGCACACATACTCATGTGTCATGAGCACACACGCATGATTAATAATAAATATAAAGTCTTAAAAGTCCTCGAGGGGGTGGCAAATGGTGTTCTAAAGATCACTGCGCTGTGCTGTAGAGATGGCTCAGTAGTTAAGAACACTGTTATCCAAGTTCAGTTCTCAGCACCCACAGAGTGGCTCACAGTCACCTGTATGCCCTTTTCTGGCCTTCCTAGGCACCTGCACACATGCACGCACGCACGCACGCGCACACACACACACAACCAAAACAAAGATCACAGCACTGGGATAGGATATATGTCTTTGGGATAAAGAAAAGGTGCCCTCGAGTGAAGAACCCAGAAAGTCAGGTGACTAGGTTATTAAAGCAGCAGGGTGAAGTGAACTGGGATCTGCTAATTGGTCAGGCCAGCCGTAGCTGGGTTCTAGTCTGGCTTAGGAACCAGTTTCACCCTCAGGGTCTGTTGAGTTACTGTGGAGTTCCTCCTGTGTGAGGTATACTGTGGTTTGGATAGAAAATGTGTTCCCATAAGTCGAAGGCTTGGTCCTACTTCAGAAGTGGGACTTGGTGAAGTGATGGGTTATTGGGGGGCAGGGTCTGACCTCATCTGTGGATCAACTACTGATGGATTCATGGTCTGGTGGCATTGTTGGTAGATGACAAACTAGAATACAAGAGCTTACCTGGGAGAAGTAAGTCACTGGGCTCGTGTCTTTGAAGGGTGTTGTAGATTCTCCTTATCTGTCTCTTCTTCTTCTGTCTGCCATAGTCGAGCGGCTTTCTTAATACCATGCCCTTCTGCTGTGATGCACATAGCATACTCCAGACACAGGAGCCAAGTGACTGTGGGATGAAGCATCTGAAGATGTGAGGCAAAATAAATCTTCCCTCTTTAAGTTGTTTTCTCAGATGGTTCTTCACAGCGTGGGAAAGTTGACCAGCACAACTTTCTTGGCCAACCTGATGGTGTAAACCTGGGAAAGTGGAACTGGACCATGCCTCTGCTTCCTTTTTTTTTTTTTTTTTTTTTTTTTTTTTTTTTTTTTTTTTTTTTTTTATTTTTTTTTTTTTTTGGGGGGAGCTGGGGACCGAACCCAAGTGCTCTACCGCTGAGCTAAATCCCCAACCCCCTCTGCTTCCTTAATGGGCGGCATTTCCCCCTCATTTAGGGCTGCAAAGTTGTTGGCACAGCCGGGTCTGATGAAAAGGTTGCCTATCTTAAGAAGCTTGGATTCGACGTGGCCTTTAACTACAAGACGGTAAAGTCATTGGAAGAAGCTTTGAGGACAGCCTCTCCAGATGGTTATGATTGCTACTTTGATAATGTAAGTGGAAACCGAGCTTATCTGATTTTACCAATAATGTATCACGTAGAGGGACATGTTTCTAAAGTTTTCAGCTAAAACATATGAATAAAGTACATTCTTTGGGGTGGGGGTGGGGAGATTTGCTAAGGTCTAATGCACAAACCATAGGGTTTATTCATTTCATCTGCATAGCCAGACGTAGTAGCTATGCCTATAATCCCGATACTCACAATGCTGAGGCAGGGGGATAGCAGGATATGAAGTCTGGGCTTCATAGTGAGACCATGTCTTCTATTATCAAGCAATGAACAAACAAACAAACAAACTGTAGACGGAGGATATAACTCAGTAATAGAGCTGTTGCCTACCATGTACACAGCCCTGCATTCAATCTCAGCACTGCAAGAGAAGGGCAGTTACAGTTCAGACCTTAACCATGTTTAGTACCAAACTGTCTATATGACCACAGTCTTAGGATATTCATCATTCCCCAAGGAAACATAAACCACCAGTTGCCCTCCCTTTTTCCCCCTCAAAAATGTGTTCTTTGGTGCCTGGTTTCTTTCACTTAGCAGAATGAGTCCATATCCATCTATGTTGTGGTAGGTATCAGTCTTTTATTCTTTTGAATGAGTGAATGATATTTCATCGTATGGAGACCACATTTTCTATGTATTCATCGGGTCATAGGCATCAAGTTCTTTACACTTTTTTTTTTTTAAATCATTGTATAAGGCAAATTTTTGTTTGAGTTCGCTTTCGTTTCTCTTGGGTTTTCACCTAGGAGTAGAATTGCTAGGTCACATGGGAACTTCATGTTTACATTTTGAGGAACGGCTGAAGTGTTTTTGCAGAGTGACTGCACTGTCTTACATGCCTTCCAGCGTCTAAAGGGTTAGACTCCTTCCATAGCCTCACTGCCACCCGCAGTTGCTGGTTCCTTTATACCTATGCTAATCTGTTTGCAGTGATGTTTCAAGGTGGTTTTGAATTCTATCTCCTTGGGACAAATGACACTGCAGATTGCTCACGGACATACGTGTATCATGTTTGGGGAACCGTGCATAGCCTAGCGTTCGTCTGGGTTATGAGGGTTCTTTATATGTGTGAGTACACGCCTCTTTGCTGCAGTCAGATTTCTTTATTTGCAGTAGTTGTGTTACATAAAGTCACCAGGATCACTGAACCATGGCTCCTAGGAGAAATGTCTACATGTGAACATTTCTCATGTGCATTATAATCTTAAACCCTAGCACCCTCCCCACCCCTTTTAATAGCTTGTTTATTTACAAACGAGGAATTAGACTCCGACACATCCCACTAAGATGGTGTGTTATGTAACTGGCTCTTAAACTCACAAAGCTGACATCCATTCTCCACTCTGCCCAAAGCCCGGGCTCTACCGGCCCCATCCTTTGTCAACACTGAAACCCAGGAAGGCAGAGCGTCGCCCTGCTTGTTCAGTCTCTGCTGGGAATGCCTATGTCTGCAAATGACCTGGGTCCCATTTCGAAGGCACAGATGAATCTTAGCAAGTAATACAGTTCACAAATATGGAATCCTGTGAGAAAGAAGGTTGGCTGGATATGGTTATCAGGGGTTTCCTCCAGCTCCACGAGTTATCACCATTCTCTGGATAGTATCCTCAGAAACACAGTTAAGGTTACTTCTATCATTGGTTGGGCATTTGCTGTGCTGTCTGAGAATGCTGTCTTCTCAGGGTCACTGATGTGCACTTCTCTGCTTCTACTAAGAGTTTAAGGGTTAGCTCTGACACTCCTGTCAGCAAACACGGTTATGCTACAGCTTGGGAGAGCCGCTGACCTTTTCCAGTGGCTATGTACCAGTTGCATATGTGGCTATGCAGCTCTGCACCAGCTGTTAAAGCTTTCCCCCTAAGGAGCTGTCTTGACATTCACTCATGTGGAAAACCAATTGGTAGCAAATGTACTGGTTCCCTTTGGTCTCCGTCTGGTCCCACTGACCTGCATTTGCTGTTTTCACATTGCTTCCATTGAGCTTTGCAGTGTATTTTGAAATTGGAAAATGTGAGTCCCATAGCTTTGTTCCTCAAATGTCTTTTGTGTATTTTGACACACCTTTTAGATTATAGGATAATGAGACAATTGGGCTATGCAGAAGATTCTAATATTTAACGTACTAACTTTATGCTATACAAAGTATGTCCCTGAAATGAGGACGTCAGATGAAATTGTCCCCTTTTTGCAGATATCCTACGAAGCCCAGGCTGGCCTCAGACTCAGTGTTACTGAGACTGACCTTAAAGTTCTGATCCTCCTGCCTCTACCTCCTGGAAATGTTCACTTCTGATGTATTTTACTGCCAAATTATAACTGCTATACTGATCCAATCAATTTTGTTGATTCTCCTAAATGGACTCTTGAAAGTATGTATATATGTATGTATTATGTATGTATGTATGTATTTATTTATTTATTTTGGGCTGTCTACTTAGGTCGGTGGAGAGTTTTCAAACACTGTTATACCACAGATGAAGACGTTTGGAAGAATTGCCATCTGTGGTGCCATCTCTCAATACAACCGCACTGGCTCATGTCCCCCAGGTACCATGCTCCTGCAGATGTAGGAGGGCTGGACAAAGGGAAAAGTCACAGATATCAGGAAGGGATGGGCTGACCTGTCTTCACAGGTGTGGGCTGTCTAGAGCGGCAAGCCATCGGTGTTTAATACGGCTTGACAGTTTTCCCGCAATGAGAACGAGGCATCGCTGCTCCGGCCCTCCTGCTGCACACACTCTTTGGTCGCTTTTGTTTCTTTTGACTCGTTCACCTCTCTCTCCTTCACTCTCTGACACTGGAATCATCACTCCCTGCTGCTTCTTTACACTGCCCGAGATCTGAGAGCTGTATCAATCAAGACCCCTATCTGCCTTGCTTCTGCTCTAAGAGGGATCCCGTGTGAGCCTCTTACGAGATCAGTGACTGACACAAAACCAAGCCCGGTGCTGTTGCTCCTCACACTGGGCCTCTGCTCTGTTACCAGGGTGACAGATTTGATCACAGGACAACTGGTTACTTCTGTTCTGGGCTTGACGAGTGTGAATAAAATCTCGTAGCACCGATCGACAGCAGAACTGCCTGGAGATGGGCGCTTAGAGCAAAAGGAGCCGAGGAAGAACTGATTACAGAGTCTCTCTTGGGTTGTGAAGAATCAACCAGTTTGAGTAGACCTTGGAGACGCCATTATTTCCACTAATTTATAGTCATATTTGCTTCGTGGCACTCAAAGTAGAAGTCAGCGTTCCTGTCAGCATGGGTTTCTCAGCAGACATTCCAGATTCACTTGGCAATCTCACTGATAGGGGCAAACCCCTCCTCCATCTTTTTTTGCAATTGATGCTAAGGTGGAATCATGGGAAACCATCTGTCTCCCACCCAAAAGAGAGCTCCAGGGTATATTTTCTTAACCATCGTTCAAATAAATTGTTCAAAGAAGTATAACCAAAGATTTCTAGACATAGTAATTTGATCTAGTCTTTTTAGCAATTAGTTTTTGAAGTTTTAGTTACTCAGACAGATCTTAGAGTTGGCGACTGACCTTGTCTATTTTAACCAGATGGGATTCTGCCTTGCTTCTGAGGCCCAGAAATTCTAGCACAGTCCAGTTTCCTTAGACCATGGAGACAAGTCATTATTTCTACCAATTTATAGCCATGCTTGCTTTGATGCACTCAAAAAAGAAATCAATGTTCTTGTCAGGATGAATAGCTTAGCCAAAGTATTTCAAATTTCAGCCTTTGTGCATGTGTGTGGTGTGATGTATGTATGTGTGTGTGTGTGTGTGTCTATATGTGTGTGTGTGTGTCTATATGTGTGTGTGTGTGTCTGTGTGTGTGTGTCTGTGTGTCTCTGTGTATGTGTGTGTGTGTCTGTGTTTGTGTCTGTGTGTCTGTGTGTGTATGTGTCTCTGTGTGTTTGTCTGTGTCTCTTTTTCTGTCTGTGTCTGTGTGTGTCTGTGTGTGTGTGTGTGTGTGTGTGTGTGTGTGTGTGTGTGTCTGTGTCTGTGTGTGTGTGTGTGTGTGTGTGTGTGTGTGTGTGTGTGTGTGTCTGTGTGTGTGTGTGTGTGTGTGTCTGTGTGTGTGTGTGTGTCTGTGTGTGTCTGTGTCTGTGTGTGTGTCTGTGTGTGTGTGTGTGTGTGTGTGTGTGTGTGTGTGTGTGTGTGTGTAAGATCAACCTTGGGGATCCTCTTGGGGTCGCTTTCCATCTTAGATTTTGAGGTTCTTGCTTCTCACTGAAGCCGGGGCTCATCAGTTCATCCTGATGCCTGGCTAATGAGTTCAAGGGATCCTTCTGTCTGGAGTACAGGTTTGAATCACCATATTTGACTTTTACACGGGGTGCTGGGGATCCGAACTCACGTCCTCATGCCTGCACGGCAGGCACTGTCCTAACTGAGCCATCTCCCAAGCCAAGGGTGAACCTTTAACTCAAAATGAAGGAAGGCTGCTGTGAGCCTTTGAAGAAGCACCATGCTGCAGGAGTGGTCCGAGCATGGACTTCTTTATGACTCAGTGTGTTCATTCTGCATTTACACATGCCACTCAACGTGCACCTGTTTCCACTGGTTCGAGACAAGGTTCCATTTTCCTGACTTCAAATGGTACTTTCTTCAAATTAGAGAATGGGCTTCAGTTATTCAAGGTGCCAAGCCTCAGTCGTCCCACCTCTTCATCCCATTAGCTTCTACAGCTGACTCTTGGAGAGCAAGACTAATCACGCGTCATGCTCTCAGACGCTAGCCCCCAGGCATCCAGGGCAGCCTTTCCTCTCATTGTTCTCTGTTCCCTTATGGAATATAATATACTCATGGGCTCTGGGGTCCGGGCTGTGAATGTCTCTGGGGCCATTATCCTCCCTGCTACACAGTTAGTGGCAGTGGGTGGCAGGCCCATGGATCAGAAAGGAGTGGAGGAAACAGAATGGTGGGGTTGGGAGTGCTTGGAGAACCTCGATAGTGATTTTACTACCTGTGCTTCACTGTGGATACGCCCCTGGACTCTGCCCCACGAATGCACCCTACTTTTGCAGGCCCATCTCCAGAGGTCATTATCTATCAGCAACTCCGCATGGAGGGGTTCATCGTTACTCGGTGGCAAGGAGAAGTCCGACAGAAGGCTCTGACAGAATTGATGAATTGGGTTTCAGAGGTAAGGGGTCCAAGCCACTCCATCTCCCCACCATAGGCTTTTGCAACTCACAACCCTCCAGTCTTTTGACCCTTTATATTCTTATTTTTAAAGATTTGTTTATTTTATATACGTAAGTACACAGTTTCTCTCTTCAGAGACACCAGATTCCATTACAGATGGTTCTGAACTACTATGCAGTTGCTGGGAATTGAACTCAGGACCTCTGGATCTAGAAGAACAGTCAGTGTGCTTAACCGCTGGGCCATCTCTCCAGCCCCAATCCTTTACATTCTTGCTGTATTGTTTTCAAGTACAATGTTTTCAAGATCAATGTTTTCAAGTACAAACAGTCTTTTCTCATCTTAAAAAGCAGAACAAACATCTCTAAATTTCCTGCTTTGGCGTTGGGGGTAAAAACAGGGATGAAATCAGTGTGTCACTGTGTATCAGGATAGTCTTGTCTCAGTATCCTGAACGCTGGAGTTACACACATACACCACCATGTCCATGCTGCTCTAAATTCCATTGCTATTCAGACCCATCCATGTTATAACAGAACACCTGGAGGGGCACTGTCTATATTCGCACATATAGCTTCTTCCCATTCGTTGTCAGACAGGTATGCCAGGCTTCTACACTAACCCCATTCCGCCAACCTTTGTCACGGGCACCATGCGTCTCTCACTCTTGGATCCACTTGGCTCCAGGACCCCTCAGTCCCATTTCCTCACTGTTTAGACTTCTTGCTAAATGAAGTTGAGCTGTCTTCATTTTGTTCTAATCCACTTCTTGGTTCCTTGACCCCAACGCCTACTCCCCAGCCCGATACTGGGATTGAGTCCAAAGGCTTCACAGAGGCTCAGCAAACATTTTTCCTCACTGACAGCCTTTGCTTTTTTTCCCCCTTCACTACTTTTCATTTTAATGCATTTTCAGATTGACAAGAAAAAAATTGAGAGGACAGTACAGGAGGCTTCCAAATATCCTCATAGTCTGCTTTAATTTCCCCTACTGTTAAAATCTCCTATAGTATTTACATGAGCTGTCTAGGGCTACCGTCACTGAGCACCACAGGACGAGTGGCTCAAACAACAGAAATTGATCTTGAAGTGCTGGAGGAGGCCGCTCTGAACTTGCTGGCCTCTTCAGAGGTTATTTCTCCTGCATCTGCTGATGGTCATCTCTGGGGGTCTGTTCTACTCCCTGAGAGGGACCCCAGTCCTATTTGATTATGGCCTACTCATATGACCTCATTATATTTTAATTATGTCTTTAAAGGCCTTGTCTTAGAAGATACATTCTGAGGTACTGGGAAATTTAGGACTTCAGCAGAGGAATTTAGGTGGCAGGTAGGGCACAGTTCAGCCCACAGCAATATTCATTCTGCATTTTTATTTCTTATACTAGATTTTAGCTTTCTATCTGGTGCGGGCCTCTGTCCTTTTAAGGGTAGGAATGAGCTAGGGCTTACGAGTCATGGATTCAGATTCTGCTTTTGTACTTTCTGAGGGCCCTCAAGCACATGGCAGGTCCATAAGTCTAGAAAGACTGTTTGGCTATCACTGGACTATATTAGGAAAAAGTTATCAGGTAGCTTGGGTTTCTACCTAAAACCCCTTTAAAAACCAAAACCCTAGAGCTGGGTGTTGTGGTGCCTATAGTCCAAGGAGGTGAAAGGACCAAGAGTTTTAGGCCAAACTGACCTACAGTAACTAAACTGTGTCTCAGTAGAACCACACACCCTGGACATGTGAAGTACATGAACAGTCTTCTCTGATGTGAACCCTTGTCTCCCAGTCTCTGAGGTAACGTAGAGGGAACCTTGGTGGGAAGGGAGAACAGGGTGTGAAGCTCTGTGGCACTTACATTTACAGTCTTAGATGAGGTGTAGTGTTTCCTATCATCTGGCTACTAGCTATGATGTCGACAGCCTCCGCTGAGGGTACGCCTCTCTTCCGAAATCCCCACACTGTTGGACTCTTGTGCAGTGGACTGCTGTGATGTGCCGTGCATACTCTGCATCGATTTTGTTATCCTCAGATGAGAGGGCCTACACCTACCTCAGCCTTCTGGGGTTCTCATGTCAACCCGTAATATTTGTTGTTTCGATGCAGGGCAAGATCCGGTATCATGAATACATCACTGAAGGATTTGAGAAGATGCCCGCAGCGTTCATGGGAATGTTGAAAGGAGACAATCTGGGGAAGACTATAGTGAAAGCATGAAAAAAAAAATGGCTCACGGATGGCTTAACCATTTAGTACAAATGCATATGTAAAACGTAACTGCAAGGAGTTTGGCCTATCTAATAAAACATGGTGGGTTTTTTCCATCTGTGATATAGAATGAAATCATGACAAACAACGGGCAGCATGTTTCTGCCGACCTCAGCTCCCCCTAGGGGACCGTAACAAATATTGCCTTTGGTGTTGCCTTTGTTGTTGTAATGAAAGCAATTTAGAGGAGGAAAGGGTTTTCTTGACTCACACTTTCAGGTCACGGTCTGTCACCAAGAGAAATTAGGGCAGAACTTGAAGGGAGGTCTGTTTTGTAATCCATTCACACCCCCTCTAGCCAGGGGACTCAGTCAGGGCAGAAAACAAGGCGGGGCACTGCAGGCTGGTGTTCAGCTAACTTCCTCATACACTTAGAGGAAATGGTACCTCGCACAGTGGGCTAGCCTCCTCCATTGACCAGTAATAGACAGTCCTCCACAGACCAGCCTGACTGAAGCAGTTCTTCAGTTGAGGTTCTCCACTCAAGTGATTTCTGAGTTGTGCCAAGATGAAAGTTAAATCTAACTAAGACAGTGAATTTGGTGAATTTGAAGGCAAAGGATTTCTACTCCAATTGCTTATGGATACAAGGAAGGAAAAAAAAAAGCCGCATTGCTGATATATGCAGTTCTCAGTGCCAGCCCACACTGGTGTGCTGTGTAGTGAGGCTAACAGATCAAGGAAGGAACCTGTCACTCACAACAGCTGGAACTGAGCAGTATTAGGGGACGAGGCAAACTTTATACTGTACGCTAGTACCGTCTGAGCCCTGAACATTCTGGAAACATTTGCTGACAAGGGCTGTTGCATAGAGAAAGCCTGTCTCGAACCTCCCTCCCTTTAAATAATCATCATCATCATCATCGTCATCGTCATCGTCATCCCTGAAACCTAAACCTTTTAAAGCTTTGGGTCTGTTCCCCACCCCTGTTCTTTTTCAAGACAGGGTCTTACTCTGTAGACCAGGCTAGGCTGACTTCAAATTCACAGAGCTCTGTCTCCTCTGCCTCCCAGGTAAGTGTTAGGATTAAAAGTGTGCATTAGCACAGCTGGCCATGTCTCCCTAACCAAGCCATTTAGTCCTAAAGGAGGGACGGGAGGTGCTGGCCAGCTGGGTTTGGGCTGGGGACGCTGCCATGGCTTTGAGCAGGACTCACTGATGGAGGTGGGCTGCCAGGCATGCAGAGTCAGAGTAGGGTGGGGTGAATTGAGAGTGAACGATGAAGAGGCCGGGAACACTAAGCGAAGTGACTGAACACAGTGAGGAGGGCTTTTGTTGTTTGTTTATTTGGAGTCTGGATTTCACTCTATCCCTGGCTGCCCTGGAATTCTATCTGTTGACCAGGCTGGCCTTGAACTCAGAGATCTGCCTGCCTCCAGCTGAAGAGGGCCTCTTGTCTCAGTGAGGCTTTCAGAGTCTGAGTGAGAGCGCCATCTGCGTGGGTGGGGGAGCATGGCCTGATCAGGGAGGCAGAGTCCAAGCAGGGTGAGGGGGTGTGTGTTTGAACAGGAGAGTGACCTGGTGTGAGGACTCAAAGGCAGCAGAACAAGGGGACACCACACACAAGAATAACTTACTACAAGAGTTCAGGCGGCCTATGTGGAGTAGCACCCATAGGGCGTCCCAGCAGGAGGTATGTGGTCCCAAGGAGGCTGGGTAGAGCTTCCACAGGAAGATGAAGGGTCTGGTACAGGCAGCTGGATCCCAGGCAGATTGAAGAGGTGTTCATGCATGTGATCCAGCTAATGTGGACATCAGAGCCAGAGCAGACCTGCCGTGTGGCTGTGGAGCCTAGTGGGGTCTGTTGGAGACAAACAGGGCAAGGAGCACAGCAACCAAGAAGTAGAGGGAGTGACAGGTCCAGAAAGTCTTAGCTGGAGGGGAGCAAGGATCACCTGATGAGAGAGTGGCAGGACTCAAGGCAGTTCCATGTAGGTTTGATCCAACGAGGACAATAAATAGTACCCGGAGTCTCTTACTGTCAAGTAAGGGCTTTATAAGCTGCGGTGATGTTTGCAGTGCAAATGTAATGTTGGATCCCCAGAACCTACTGAAAAGCCAGGTATGTATGTTGTTGGCCCTGGTGTAGTCCCAGCATGGAGGAGGGGGAGGCATGAGACCCCCAGAGCAAACTAGCAGTGCCAGAGAGCCCTGTCAGTGACAGCCCTGTCTCAAGGCATAAGGTAGACAGAGATGGAGGAAGGACAACTGCCAGTGACAGCCCTGTCTCAAGGCATAAGGTAGACAGAGATGGAGGAAGGACAACTGCGACAGGCTGGCTGCTCCCAAGGGAGGGGGAAAGTGATAAAACTCTATTTTAATTAAAATGCATGAAAGACTTAAAGATTGTATGAAGACTTGAAACGAAAATAGACTTTTGACTTTTAAAAGTCTTCCAGGTTCCTCCCAAATATTAAAAGTACCCTAGGACACTATCCAAGGGACACTCCTCTGAGCTCCCTGCAGTGCCCCGGAGCCCCTTGTCACCTAGGTATAACCAATGGCTCTAAGCTGTTTCTAGGCTGTGGGGAGCTGAAAGCCGATTAAACATAGAGGTGCAGATGAAGTCTTGAATGTGGCACGGCCGTGCCAAAGACCTCAGTGCCTCAGCTCCACTAGAGTGCCAAAGCCTTCTTGGCGAGGTTCAGAGGTATGGCAAGGCCCTTCTCTGGTCCAAGCACCAATGTTGGCCGTCTTTGTGAGTGCAGTGTATGCAAACACTACCAAGCACTGCTTTCTCCTCTTGGATGAGGGCGGGCAGAGCCTGTTGGCCTGGGGAGGCCTCCCGCAGAGACTAGCTTCCCTCTGCTTCCGGGTGCTGTATCTAATAACATGCTGTGGTGCTGAGATACGGTAGTGGGTGGTGCACCAGCGCAGCGAGCATGGCCACCTGATCCTGCTACTCCTGTTCTCCTCTATTCCCTCTTCACCCACTCACCTCCCCAGACCGGTTTCCAGGATTAATATGTGCAGGACAGAGCACTAGGTCACAGTTTAAAAGCTGTGGGCGCTGCATCTCTCCTTTCCCTGACTCTTGGAACTCGAAGGTCACGTGATCTGGATGGAATGGCTGCAAGATACTGCAGAGCAGCAAGATATTAGAGGCTCAGTCTGGGAAATTATCCTTGACTGAAGTGAGCTGCTGCAGCTTGCTTGACGAGGCATTTGGCTACCTTAAGAGAGTCATAGTTACTCCCGCCGTTTACCCGCGCTTCATTGAATTTCTTCACTTTGACATTCAGAGCACTGGGCAGAAATCACATCGCGTCAACACCCGCCGCGGGCCTTCGCGATGCTTTGTTTTAATTAAACAGTCGGATTCCCCTGGTTAACATTTCTTTCCCCAACTCTTCTGTCTAATTTGGTAACCAGTGGAGGCTATTGAGAACTGAAAATATGAATGGCACTTCTTTAAAAATAAAAGCTAGGGCTAATGAGATGGCTTCGCAGGTAAGGCGGCCTGCCACCAAGGCTGACAGTCTAGGTTTGATCCTTGGGAGACACGAGTACAGGGAGAGAATCAACTCTCATAATTGTCTTCTGACTTCCACACACATGACATGACAGGCACGTTCATGTATGCACACATATGAACAAATAAAATCTAAAAAAAAAAAAAATTAAAAAAACCCAAAGCAAGAGGTATTCTTCATTAAATACAACTTTATTGTTTTAGTAGATCTGTGATTCACTTTAACCAATGCACATTACATGGCGCTCTTACACTTCATAGGAGCGTTCACTTTTCCGTGACACGCAAATACGTCACCTATCTAGTCAGCACTGACAAGCTGACAAATGACATTTGTCTCCGCACAGATGGGATGTCATAAAGGATTACGTCAGCACAGCACGCACTTAGCACAAGCGAGCGTTACTTGTACAGTTCATAACCACAAATCAAAGTGCCTCTTACTGGAATCGTGATTACTCTATAGGTAAAAATACATGGAAAAATATTTAAAGTTTAGTCAAAGGCATATTTCTAAGGCAGGATTCAGTGCAGACACAGAAGCTCATACTGTAGGTGTCACAGCAGGGAAAGAAGGAGAGAAGGTCCAATGCACATTCGCTGATGAATGCCAGTTGCGATTTACAGTAGCAGCGGTGGCGGCGGCGGCAGCAGCAGCAGACACAGGGTTCAAGTATTAAAGATACACAGTAGGCAATACTGAAGACAGCACTTCAGATCTACATCTCTCTTCAACAACTTAGTCAAAAAAAATTCCACAAAACCCAGCAAAATGAAATCTAAATTTCTAACCAAGATACCTTAAGCGATTTTTAACAGGTTCCGGGTTGTAGGTGTGCCAGTTACACAGCGGCTGGACTCTTGCACATGCACACACACACACAAAGAACCACAGGGGGGTGAAAGTAAACCCAAGTATTACAACCCACCCAAAACACTTTGGGAAAAGAGGGACACTCTAAAAGTACCCACAAAAACAGAAAACACCACACACCACCTAACAATTCTGCTCAGTGTCAACATGAGCAAATTATACATTTCTCACAGAATATATACGTTCCTATTATCAAAAATCGGTTGACTCAAAATTTGAAAAATTTCAAGTATTTTATTTTATTTATTATTATTATTTTTTTTTTACTTTTAGATGATCTGTGTAAGACATCGCTCAAGGAAAATTTTGATTATATTGTCTCCAAGAACACCCAAATTTACAAAGAGAAGCCACTTCATTGGCTCAAATCTCAGACTTCTGATTTATTAGAAAAAAATTTCATCTGTCAAGGAATTTCAGCTAGGCAGAAAGATTAGTTTCTTTCAAGAAGATAGAATGGTAGCTGAGTTAAAAGACCAGAGGGGTTGTCCTTTTAAAGCAAGAGATGGTAGGTTCTCATTGCTCCGTTATAGCATATGACTCATGCTGGAAGTCAGTTTGCTAACGCAGACTCCCAAGAGGAGACAGGTCCATCTTCTCAGGTTCTTCTGTATGCATGAGCAATGATTAGTTTATGGAACCAACAAGACAGAGGACACGTAATGACCTTGTGTTCTTTTATCAACACTACCCCATGACTAACAAGAGTTTAAGACTTCCTGTACTAGGAAGTCCAACCGAAGATGTCCTTGAAGGCCTGCACGGTTATAAGCCAACTGAGATAAGCCAGGCACAAAAAGACACACATTGTCTTGTTATGTGTGTGAGTTGAGTGTGGGAGGCGGACAAGGGCTGGAGAGGAGCTGTAACTGCGTGCATGGACGCCACAGAACGGTACGACCCAAAAGCAACCAACATGGCTCATTTTAGAGCACACAGAGGTAATTCTAAAGTAAAAAGAGTAAAAGTAAACTCACCGGCAGAGGCTTTGTTGTCCCATGATGAAAAAGAAATTTCTATACAGAAACTCATTATGAAACATTCTAAAGAACAAGGACTTGGTTTTAAAACTGTAGCTGATTAAAATACTTATCACTGTAAACTGACAAAAATGCTAAATGAGGCTTTAAGAAATTCTATGCGGAGTCATAAAGCATAAGTTAAAAACCCTTAGCTGACCTGACAATCTAAAAACTGACTTAAGTATGTGGGTGCTAGGTCAGACTGAATGGCTTTTGTGCGAATTATTAGCGGTTGATTAATATTTTGCAGTAGGGTTTGTAGCTTGGTCTAGTGCACAGTGATGGAAAGCTCGTATTGGATGAGGGACTGCGTGCAGATAAAGAACTTGTATAAATACCTCAACTAGCCTGACTTTTCAATGGATAAGAAATTTGAGAAAACTCAGGAGATATATGAAAGGCAGATAATAATGTCAGTCATCAGGGAGATACAAATTAAAAGCACTGGAAATGCCCCTTATCAGGGTGACTAATGTTTTTTAAAGATTGGCCCAGTTGTAAAGGAAATGGAACCTTCGCACACTGCTGGCCAGAATTGACAATGATGTAGTCCCACTGGAAAGCAATGTGGCAGTTTCCTACATAGCTAAACAAAAATTTACATGGCCCAGAAACTTTACCTGTAGATGTCTACCAAGCAAAATGGTTAAAATTAATGTCTACACAGACTTACACATTACATTCACAGTGTTGTTCCTAATGGCCAACCACCTAAGGAGAAAGAAGAGAATGTCCTCTCAAAGGTATATGGATGAAGTATCATATGGTAGAGTATTATCAAACAACAATCAATACTGACAAACAACATCTTAATAATAGGGTCAGCGATGAGAATTATATATAAATGGGTATATCCAATGGGTATTCTTATTAGGGTGATGTTATGAAAAATGGATTATGGTAACAAATGTGCACTTCAGTAAAACGGACGAAAACATATACAAATAGCAAACCTTGGTTTTAAGCATATGTATTCTATATTTTAATAAAATTGTAAAAAAAAAAGTTTTGTTTCCAATCCCCAACTGAGACTGGGATAAAAATATCCTCTTGTGAAATTCCCTAGGACATTCTGGAACAGATCTCTTCTCAAGAGTTTTTTTTTGTGTACTCCATTACATATTTCAATAAAATATACTGTTTCAGAAATCCTTAAGCCCATGTGAAAGAAGAATCTTTTTTCTGGCATAGAAGCCAGATTCCTTTGATGTCAGGAATGTGTTTAATTGGTCCGTTTGGCAACAGCTATACTGATCAATTTATCACAAAGTAACGTCTGATTCTTTCGGGCTTTAGGACGAGGAGGAGCCACCCAGAAGAACCCACCCTTATATCCAGAGGTAGCATTTCAGACCTAAGCACATTACATCAGCAAATATTCCTGCTATTCCTGAGCCTCAGATCAGCACTATAGATCCGTCATACCTGTAAGACCAGAGTTCTGATTTAGCTCTCTCTGAATCGCCTCAAATGTCTACTTCAGGAACTTATTTCTCTACCACAATCAGGTCCTTCTGGAATCTAATGACCCAAGACCCAAAATAACTCACTCACGGTCTTTAATTCCTTTTCCAGTTAGAAATTAAGATTCCATCTGTGACAAATTTAAGGAACACCCATCAATACCTGTACAGTCCATTCCATTGAAGTCTCGCTGCACAAAAGAAACTATCAACTACAGCTTACTTACGTGCTATTTTCCTGACTTTCACTTCTTATCAATGGGGTCCCTTGAGATTCTAGTGTATGTATAATCCAAATGGCATAGTAAGAAAAAAGAAAAAAAAATCACATGCCTGCCATAAGAAAGGCAGCTATAAGAGAAACATGGCATTTAAAGTGGCAACCATACCTCAGCTGGGCACTTGTGGAAATAATGGACTAATATAGTCAGCTCTTGTATATTTTAAAAGACAAGCACGATTTTCTTCAACACACGAAATTCCCTATTTCTAAACAGTGAAAGCTTTGTGTGTAATACATACTTCACCTCACAGCTAAAACAGTCTAAGGCCCCAATCTGATTCAATGTAACATCCCGTGACTTCGTGTCATACAGGATTCTTACAGAGGGCTGTGCTCACTGCAGGGAGATAATCCACTCTAAACAGCTAGTTTTGATTTTTCTCCTAGGACCATTACCGTTAGGACGGCTCAGGAACAAGTTCTCTGGTTTTTCAATCCACTGGGGCAAAACTCAAAAGATGGAGTGATTTGTGCAAATTAGAACAATCTCTGAAAGCGAACCTCATGGAGCTTCCCTGATGTGTTCTGTTCATCACATCCTAGATCCTATTCCAAACATTCTGTGTTCACATTAATCTAGAAGTTCACTAACCTGTACGAAGGCAATTGTCTACCGGATGTGACAATTCCAACGAATTAAACATTCTCAAACTATTTCTGCAGTATCAGATAAGAAGAGAACTGAGAAGTCTTCACCTCTTTAACTCCACTGGTAAAGAAACTTAACCTTCAGAAGGTCCACGTGACTTGTTGAAGGTGACACAGTGGTTGGTTGGCAAACTGGGATGGAACCCAGGTTAAGGAGTCCCGTCATGTTCTTTCCAAGGTACGGCAGTGAAAGGGTGACCAAAGGGAGAATTCCTTAAGGAAAGTGTTTTTCGAACTTACGTTTGTCTTCTCAGAATCATTTCACTTTACACTTTCTCCGCGTCAACGTGACTTTACCAGGTCTAATCGAAACTGACCGCCCTCAAGAAGAGGGATCAATGGGGAAGAAGTCCCGGTTTGGGACCTCACTGAAGGTGAAAAGCTTCTCATCGATGCGGTGGGTCGTTTCCGATTCGAGCTTTTAAATAAGGGCACAATCTGAACTAACCTCCCCTCCACCCTCCCCCGGTCCCAGGATTACCGTGTACATTGATGTCTAAGGTTGGCTGAGCGGCTTTTAAGGGTCTTACCACACTTCTTACACTCGGACTTTACTCTAGTGTGAGTTTTGACATGTTCAATGAGGATCGTGCTGCGGGTAAAGGCCGCGCCACAGTGATTGCATTTGTAGGGCTTCTCTCCAGTGTGGGTTCGGATGTGCAAATTAAGCGACGAGCTCTGCCTGAAAGTTTTCCCACAGTCTTTACACTTGTATGGTTTCGCACCGGTGTGGATTCTCAAATGCCGACTGAGGCGGGAATGCGAGGGGAAACCCTTCTCACAGTGAGGGCATTTGTAGGGTTTTTCTCCCTTATGGAGTCTTTGATGATACATGACGCTGCTAAAGAGGCGAAACGACAACCCGCAGTCCTTACACGAGAACGGTTTCTCTCCGGTGTGGATCTTCTGATGTCGGGTAAGGCAAGAATTCTGCCTAAAGGCTTTCCCACACTCCTTACACTTATAGGGCTTCTCTCCGGTGTGTATCCTCTGATGTTTTGAAAGAGAAGAACTGTGAGTGAAGGATTTCCCACACTCCTTGCACGTATATGGTTTCTCTCCGGTGTGAATTCTCTGGTGCTGACAAAATGATGAGTTGTCGCTGAAAGCTCTCCCACAGTGTTTACACACATAGGGCTTCTCTCCGGTGTGAATTCTCTGATGCTGACTGAAATCACTCTCCTCGGCAAAGCGCTTCCCACACTCGTCACACTTGTAAGACTTCTTTCTCCTGCCAGTTTTGCCCTGTGGCTTGAGGGAGGGGCTAGCTTTGTGAGCATTTCTACATTCAACACACACGGAGCGTTTTGAACCGGACTCCAAGGCTTTCCCGCACTTCTTACACTTACGGGGCTCTTCAGTGTCGGCTTCCTGGTCCTTACTTGAGGTTTCATCTTGAAATAAATTCTTCCTGCATTTTTCACACTGAGAGCTTTCAATACACCCTAGGATTTGAGTAAAGTCTACCCCGCACTTACTACACTTCTCGGTCTTACGCAGCGAACCAATTTTAGGATGTCTCTTACGTTCAGTAGGAGACAAAGGGCGACGTGGGTCCTTCTCACCATCACTGCATTTCCTGGACTTCCCCCCACTGAGCTCTCTGCGGTTCACAAGAGCTGAATGAAAGCTGAAGGGTTTCTTGCCTTCCTTAGACCTCTGAGACATCTTTGTTAAGAGGGCTTTCCGATGTTTGAGCATGGCGGAAATTTGCTTGATATTCTTCCCAGAGGGCGTCTCTCCTGACCCAGCCTCCTTACTCTCATGGCTCTTCCGCCTGCCATGGTCTTTCTCGGGTTTGCCAAGCCGCTTCTGGAATTCTGTCTTCAGGCCATAGCCACCGCCGCTGAAGCAGTACTCTACTGTTTTCTCTAAAGTCAACTCTTCCATAAAAGCATCCAATTCACTTCTAGACTCACTCTCTAAAAGAGATAACAGAGCAAGCATTTCCCATCTGCAACAAAGGAAACTGCTATATTTGGGACGAACGTAGGAACACAGTAATGATTTAAAGAAATATGGCTTAGTTACCAGTTACAGCCGCATAAAACAGACAAGAGAAAAGGTGATATAGGAAAGCAAGATGAACGCAGAGGCTAAGAAAAACTGAGTGGAAGGTGAGGAAAAGCTTGTGCTTTATGTGAGGAAAGCTGCCAGTCTTCAGTCTTCTTACTAATTTCTGTACCAGGTTCAAGCCTACTCATTCTCTCTACTCCCAGACCTTATCTTCATATGCTGCCCAAATGGCTGGTCCCCAGCGAGCACTGTATTTGCACTGTTTAATTAATCCTCACAACAACCAATGAAGTACATCTTGCAATTTATTTTATGGACGTCACAACTGGACAGAGAGGCAGAAGCTTGTCCAAAGTCGTATGTATTGGGAGTGGTAAAAGCCAGATTTAAGATTCTTTTATTTTAATTTTGTATGAGTGTTTTGTCTACATGTATATCTGCGTACTACATGTGTGCAGTGTCCATGGAGGCCAGAAAACTGGAGTTACAGATGGTGGGAACTGCCATGTGGGTGCTAGGAACCCAGGAAGAACAGGTAGCTCCCTTAGCTGCTGAGTCATCTCTCCGGACCCTAAAGCCTTATTTTAATTTGATACCACAGTCCATTCTTTTGATCCCTATATTATACGGCCATTCCCCAAAGCAGATGAATGCATTAAGTTTTACAGAAAATCACTTCACCCACACACACCTCTGATCAGTCTTCAGACATTACCACAGTCTGGCACTACAATCTTGAAGCCATTAGAACCAGGTATCCATTTATTGTTCCACCCTATCACAACACTTGGTAATCCTATTCTTTGGGTCTGAAAACCTGTGACCCAGAATGCAATGCCCCAGCACATTTTAATAAATCTGACAGGATCCAAGGCGCAAAGTCCGATGATCAAAATGGAACTTTCTCCAAAACCATATATTCATTGCATTTTTCTGAGAATTTTGAATTCATTTATTAACTGTATTTTTCATTCTGGTTTCCCCCTTATAGTGTGTGTGTGTGTGTGTGTGTGTGAATGCACAGGCCCATGATCACATGCCCATGTACACATGCCCATTATATATGCATGAGGAGGTCAGAGGAGAATGCTGGGTATCTTTTGACACTCTCCACTTTTTTAAAAATACGGGGTCTTTCACTGAACCAGGAGCTGGCTATTTCAGCTAGTCTAGCTGGCCAATAGTTGCTCGAAGTCTACCCATGTCTGTTCCAAGGCTGGGATTACAGGCACAGAAATCGATGCTCGGCTTTTCCATGGGAGATTCTACCTGGGTCTCCATGCTTGTATAGCACTGAGCATAGCACGAAGACATCTCCCCGGCTCCAACCCTGGTCTTTAATCATAGAGCACAATCATCTTCCTTATTGTTTTAACAGACAGTTATGGCGGCAGCCCATGCCTTTAACCTTGGTGCCTGGAAGACAGAGGCAGGTGGCTCTCTCTGAGTTCAAGGCCAGCCTGGTCTGTAGAGCAAGGGTTATACAGAGAAACCTTGTCTTGAAAAACCAAAAAACCAACCAACCAACCCCAAACCCCCAGAACTTAAAATCCTACTATTTACAAGTTATGTGAACGTTTTCATATAGAATAGAAAAATTAAGATGTATTGTTATTTTTCTTATTTTGAAAAATATTTTTTTAATTAATTTTTATTTCATGTGCATTGGTGTTTGGCCTGCATATATGTCTGTGTGAAGATATCAGATTCTCTGAGACTGGAGTTACAGGCAATTATGAGCTGACATGAGGGTGCTGGAAATTGAACCTGGGTCTTTTAGAAAAGCAGCCGGTGTTCTTAACCACTGAGCCAGCCCAAATTCTGTTATTTTTCTTTTAGATTTCCAGGTTCACTGGTAATTTTTGAAAATGGTATTTTAATCAGTTACATAATAATCTATCCTATATAATTTATTGGTTTCCTTATTGAATGTTTATCAAACTATGTTCCTACAGTTAGGGGTATAGCTTAGTGGTAGAATGTATGTTTAGAATGCATGAGATACTGGACCCAGGTTTTGCTCTCTCTCCCCCCACCCCTCTCTCTGTGTGTGTGTGTGTGTGTGTGTGTGTGTGTGTGTGTGTGTGTGTGTAAAACTTTACAGAATAGATAAGCTTCAATACTCACCTCTGATCAGTGACCTTTAAGCGACTACAGATTCAATTCCTAACAGTGCTGCCACTTTAAATGTATGCTTTTGAGCCACTCTCATTTTCAGTTTTATCAGTTATCTCCTCAAATTGTTTGCTTGTGATTTCTAAATTATGTACTGCTAGCTCATTACTGATGGGTACAAGTTAAATTATTATCACTACTAACTCAACATAAATTATGTTAAGTCCCTTAATAAAAATAGCATTTTAACATGTATAGCACGGCAAAACAATGCAATACCCATTCTGGGGATGAATCTCTAAGCTGCTGCTTGAGCATAATAAAAACAATTGTTTTTTATTTATGCAATTATAGTGGAAACAGCTGAGAGGTTGACTAAAGCAAATGCTTTAGAAAGTAGGTCAGAAAAGGCCAGTTCCAATTTTTTTTAAGGTATGTAACTGCATTTTCATTATGAAAGTGTATATTAAATAATTACAGACCATCTTCAGCTTAAGATCCTTCCTCCCCAACCTCCTTTCCTTCCCCCTCACTCAGATGCACTGCACTCTAACGACGGCAACGCCAACTATGTTTTTCTTCACTTGAAATTTCCCCCGACAAATCTCTGGCTTGGAGATACACGTCTTGGCATCCAACTTTTGGAGGACCCAAACCAACAGTGCCCCCATTAACACGAACACCCCAGGAAGGCGAAGGCTCTTTTCTAACCATCAACTTTATAGTCTAGCGTTAGGCTCTCCCAGCTCGTCAAAGATTTCCCCACTGGCCTGGTCAGCAACAGTTTTCATTTCCTTCTTACCTTTTACCGACTCTCCTGGACTGGGGTCTTTTGAGAGTTCTTTTTCCAGTACCCTTGGCAACTTAACCCACTTCAGATGGGAAATCAAGTCTAATTTGGAAACAGGAGAGCCTGCTCAGAGAAAAGATAGAAAATGATTATTTACACATAGAGCAAAGGTGACCCGATATTCATACTTAGCCTGTTTCTCTGAGAACGAAAAAGACACTGTCAAACATAGAGAAGGAGGAATCCAAGGAGGAAGGACAGGAAGGCATAACACTGAGGATGATGAAGTGAAGCGAAAACTTCCTGAGAAGGGAGTATCACACAGAAAGTACATTTTAGGGTCCATTTTCAGGAATAGTCATGTCAAGTACTGATGCCCGCAGATAGAGTGAAGATAGTCACATGACACTTTTCTTTCAGATAAGAACAGAGGATGAAGAGGCTACCTTCCTAGGTGCTAGACCATGAAGAGATGCCTTTACCCAGAACTTCTAGGCTCCCTAAGTTCTCCAGCAGCACCTCCTTATATAGCTCCCTTTGAGAAGGTTCCAGCAGCTTCCACTCTCCTCTGGTAAAGTCCACAGACACGTCCTCAAATGTTACAGCTTCCTAGAAGATGAAACACAGCATCTGTGAGTGGTACTGGTTCCCAATAGACCTTAAGGATTCAGAGAAGCAGTTAGCGTTTCTCTCTCTCTCTCGTGTGTGTGTGTGTGTGTGTGTGTGTGTGTGAGTTGGAAACTGAACTCAGGGAATGGTAAATACTAGTAAATGCTCTACCATGAAATTACAGACTCACCCTTCTTACTTTTTGCCATTAGGTAGTTCTTACTAAGTTGCTTAAGCAGGTTCTGAACTTGAGTTCCTCCTGCCCCTGCCTCCCAGTAGCTGGGATTGTAGGACCATGTCCAACTAGGCCTGGTACATTTTTTATTTTTTAAAAGAATTTATTATTTTCATATACATGAGTGTTCTGCCCCATACATGTATGTATTCTGCATGTGTGACTTGTGCTTCTAGAGGATAGGGGAGGGCACTGGCTCTGCTGGAATTAGAGTGGAGGATAGTTGTGACCTGTCATGTAGGGGCTGGGAACTGAACTGACGTTCCCTTGCAAGAACAGCCAGTGCTCTTAGCCACTACACCATCTCTCTAGTCCAGCCTTGTGAATTTTTTTTAAAGCTTCAAAGTGAGTTTCAGAGTACATATAACTATTACAAGAAACACAGAACAAATTACTGTATCAAATATTGACTGGATAAGGCTTCTCTAAACTGCTAACACTGATCAAGTTAATCCTAACACATTAATTTCTAAGATTAAAAGGAAAACCAGACAGGAGGGTATGACTGACACTCGCCATCCTCAAATCTGTAGACTCTAAGTTAACTATAGATAACAATTAAATACATAGTAGCAGCTGTTGTAAACTTTAGTCATGATGCCTGTTATTAAGGAGAAAATGTTTCTCCGGTTTCTCTTGTCAGTCCAGGCTAGCCTCAAACTGGCACAGGATCTCCTGCTTTGGTGCTTCTGGTACGGAACTGTAGGTGTGCCCCACCACACCTAGCTGCAGCAATGCTCTCAAATCTGCAGTCAAAGAGAATCCAGTTTGGTCATAGACTCGTGCTTATAAGTATGTCACGGTCACACACAAGTATACTACCTCATTAAAATCACTTTTCCAGTTTTCTTTCTCCTTTGAAACTTGCTTGGAACCCACACTGGCTTCAAACCAGCCATCCTGACTCAGTTTCCTGAGCTCTGAGATTGTACAGGTACACACTCTCATGTATAGCGTAAATTTTCATTTTCAGTCCGATAGAATTTAAAGCATCCTCTGTGTCAGGGAGGCAGGACAGGTGTCTTCGAGAGCTTGGATTAGCATCTTGTCAATGTTAGACCATATAAAAGATACCAGGACCCGAGACTTCGAATGACAGAATTATATTCTCTCATAAGTCCAGAGGTCAGAATAGGAGATCAAGGAGCTGGCAGGTGTGTACTCCTTTGAATCCATATTTTGTCTCTTCCGGCAGCTGCCAGCATCCCTTCACCTTCCCAGATTGTGGTCCAGTACCTTCAATTGCGTCCCTCTCTGTATCACCACCACCATAACTCTGTGTTCAGACTCTCCGTGCTTCTCGGATGACGACACTCAAGGCTTACTCACATAACTCAGAACCAACTCCTCATCTTTTCAGTTCTATTTTATTAGCAATTTTTTTGCTTTTTTTTTTCTTCTTCAAAACAGGGTTTCTCTGTGTAGCCCTTGCTGTCCTGAAACTCATTCTGTAGTCCAGGCTGGCCTCGAACTCAGAGATCCACCTACCTCTGCTTCCCAGTGCTGGGATTAGAGGTGTTTGTCACCACCGCCTGCCCATCTTTCCAATTTTGGTAGCACCAATTCTTCATTTTAAAACCTATAGCTTAACTACACTTGTAGTGAATGATTTTTCTTCCAGCAAATAATATTTACAAGTTCCAGGGACTAGGAAGCAGATATACTCTTAGAACTCATAGTTGTTCTCGTATAAAAGTATTACTTATAACTAATTTTTTCCCACCTAACTGGTAATTATGAGTACTGGAAATACTGCTTCATAACCAGTTGCTTTTCCCAGCTACTGTATGAGTTCTAGTCTTACTCAGTTGAACCCAAGGTCTTCCAAGTAGACAATAACATTGTCTGTAAATAATATGCCACTGTCTCTCACATTCCAACATATCTCATTTCTCTCTTATTTCACTTGGATGACTAGTATGTTCAGGAAATATTGACATTTTTCTTACATTGTGAGCCCTGCTTTTTTTTTTTTTTTCCTTTCTTCTAATCTCCTGAGTCTACCTATGTGGGGGGTGCTCCTTACCATATTAAGAAATTATAGTTCTAAATCCACCTGACTCATTTCTGTCAAGACTAACTTTTGGGATTTAGTAAATGCTTCCTCCCCAAACATTCTGAGGATGGGGGTGGTACATTAAGTATATTGCAGCATGCCTGTGGAGGTCAGAGGTCAACCCACTGGAATCGGGTTCCTCCTTCTACTACATAGACCTGGGGGGCTGAGATCAGACTCACCTGCTGTAGCCTTCGCCCACTCCGCAGCCTCACTGGCCTTAAATGCCTTTGTTTAGCATTAGAACTATGTTACTGTCTGTGAATGCCTTTGTTTAGCACTAGAACTATGTTACTGTCTGTGAATCCAGATCAACAGCAAGTAAATGGTGATCTACAAGTTGGCTTGGTTAATTCTGTATCTATTTGCTCCTCACTAATGTCTCAGTTTCCACTGAAGAATGAAAACCAGTGGAGGAAAACTTACACCTGGCTCAGCACGTGGAGGAGCCGCCACCTCAGCACTTGGAGGAGCTGCCGCCATCGCTTCTTCTCCCAAATCTTCCTCTTTGCAAACATCAGGAGCCTGAGTGTTACAATCTGGGAATGAGAAAAGTCAATCTGGTCTTTCAGCTCCTCTCTTCATACCAAGTCAGCACTTACCACAACAGCTCAAGTTGGATTCGTTTCCTAGAATGGCTCACAGGAAATGTTTATTTGCTTATTTAATATGAAGGAGAGTAGAAAGGATACAACAGCCAGGTAAAAAAGCTGCATAGCTTGGAGCTTCTGAACGTAGCTACGGCCGAGACACACCCAGACAGAAACTCCTTCCACACCCTCTTCATGGATAACCACCCTCCTGGAGTCCCCATATGCCTAGCTTTCTTGAAGACAATTTCACCACGTAGGCATGATTAACGACACCACTGGCATCATCTCTACTTCTAGCCCCTCCCTCTCTGGAGGGGGGAGCTGTGAGTTCTAATCCTACAGCTGCATCGGGAATCAGCCTTCATGGGTGAATATTTATGGACTCAAATATGACCTCATTAAATTCAGGCGTGACTACAACAAGGCAAATGTCTTTCACTTTACCATCTCTTGAGGGTTCTGGAACAGGTTTCAGGAACCAAGGAGGAAAGGACAAATGTGTTAATAAAAAAGCATTTATTGCTCTAGCCACTTGGGACATGACAAGGATTATAGGGGCTGCAGGCCCACGGGGAAATGAAAACCCAATACCTATTTTATAACCGCAGTGTTTTGTGGTTCTCTGGAGCAGGGTAAAGAAATTAGGTTTTCCTTCTCTGTAGGATTCAGAACTGCCACAGAGATCATTTTCTATATTAAAAAAATGTTTCCCCCTTCTCTTTCCTCAAAAGATCTTTTCTGTTCTTGAGTCCACAAAAACTGGATCCCTTCCTTCAATATATCTTTAGCTTTACAATAAAGGGTTTAGAAAATACTTTTAATTTGTAAGATTGACCGAGGTAAACCAGCTTTGCTCAAATATTATTTATAGCTGTTGACTGAACAAAGGCATTATGTTGACCAAAACAAAACAAACCTGGATGTGCCTCCGGGATTGATAGCTGATTCCTACAGATACTAGCTAAAAAGCAAGAAAACTCCAGTGTGAGTTTAGGGGAGCAGAAGAAGGTGGGGTCTGGGTAAACTCACTGAGCTCTTAACGGGTGGGCAGGTGACTGGGTCAAGACCCCAGGAGCCTGAATGCACAGTGACTGAACATCCTCAGATGACAATTCTTTTTCAAGCGAGGGGAAATAATTTTTCAAATCGTACTTTAACCATCTTATAATAAGAACTGTAGGCATTTTTTTTTTATTGACCAGATAGCTGGGGGAAATTATATAAAGAAAGAACTATATAAAGATGTGAGAAAATTAATTTAAGGAACTTGCTCTTCCTCACAGACTGCTGTTAGCACTGGATTCTTCACTGCACAGAGGCAATGAATGGGCAGAATGGATTCTACCACACGCTCTAAGAAGGCTAGGAGGAAGCACCGTTTACTGCCACCAATTTGATCTGTGTTCACACAGATAACCTGCCTACCTGAAACGTGGGCTGCCTGACTCCTCTCTGACCTGTTTATCGCCACAACATGCTCACCTCCCAAAATTAGGGTCTCTAACAAGAGAGCCCCCCCCCACAATGTAGAACTAATCATAAGTAATCTGTAAAACAGAATGTTTCCCTTAAATCAGTGGTTCCCAACTTTCCGAACGCTGCGACCCTTTAATACGGTTGCTATGCTGTGGTGACTCCCAAACATAAAATTATTTTCACTGATGCTTCCTAACGGCAGTTGAACCATATTGTAAAATCTGCTGTGTAGGATATCTGATATGGGACCCCTAAGAGGTCTTGAGAATCACTGCCTTAAATTATCCCTTATTTTTGAATATATAACTATAATTTTTATTTTCAATATTAGCAGTATGGCTTCCTTTGAGAGGTTTACTTCATATCTTAGGGGACTCCTCTCACCCCTCCCCACCCTTCCTCACCCGGACACTCCCCCTGTAACTCTCACCTTCCTTTTCTTCAAGGGTTTGGTTCAAATCTTCTACCAGGGTCACCACCTCCACACTACTCTCAGGATGCTGAGAATTCACCCAAATCCTCATCTCTCCAGGCAAAACCCTCAGGAACTGCTCGAACACTAACAGCTCTAAGATCTGCTCTTTGGTGTGAATGTCTGGTCTCAGCCACTGCTTGCAGAGTTCCCAGAGTTGATTCAGGGTTTTTCTGGGTCCTTCTTCCTGTGAGTAACAAAACCACCTGAACTTCTGCCTGAAAGACTCCAGGTCATCTCTTAACATACTTTCTTGGCCCCTCAGAGTACCCACTCTGGGGACCCTGCTTTGTTCACTCAGAGGCAAAGCTGAAGGGTCTGGGGAGATGCCTGCCATCATGTCTGAGGGCACTAACGCTTGCATTGTATCAGCAGCAGGAATCCAGTCCTCTTTACACTGAGGATCAGTCTGATATGCTAACAGGTGCTATCTGTGCACAGAAAACTACCAAGGGCTCCAGGAATCCAACGTACAGTCTTGAAGGAACTGCCAAGAAGAAACAGAAGACATTAAATGAGCAAAGGGACATTGATTTTTTTTTTAAATCACCCACACAATGAACCTTCCCCCTCCACCTTTACCTATAGACCTAAAGGGTCAGAAAAGCTTCAGTCAAACTATTCTATTAAAAGGAAACTCTTTATGGAATAAAATCTCAAGAGTTAAATGAAGATAGCTAAATATACTCTGTAAGCAGACGGTTATTTCGCACTTAATACTCCTCACAAACAAATGGAAGCTCTCTCTGGTTCATCCAGGCGCAAAACTATTAAACAGGTCCTGTCTTCTCTTCAACGAACACACATTTCCTACCGGTCACTCAACTCTAACATCCTATTTCACATTTTACTACCAAATTTCTCCTCCCTACTCTTACTTTCCATATAATAAATAACCAAGGTAGACTTTCTCTATCTTAAAATTTATTGTATGTGCATGTTTTGCCTGCCTGTATGTATGTCTGTGTACCACAAGTGTGCCTGGTGTCCATGGAGGTCAGAGGGCAGCATTAGATCCCTGGAGCTGAAGTTATAGACAGTCGTGAGCTGCCATGTGTGTGCTGGGAATTGAACCTGGGTCCTCTGTACTCTTAACCTTTGGAGCTTCTCTCTTAAGTTCAGTTGTCTTCAATCCACTCTTGAGCTGCAGCTGAAGGATTTCTCCCAATACACCAAAGCTAATCCTGCCATTTCCCTGCTTGGAAGCCCTTACTGGGTCCACCAAGACCAAGATCAAAGCTGAGGGCACACAGAACAATCTTAGGATTTGCCTAGAAACCTCACAGACTGACCCTGCAGCTATAGAAAAACACCCCACAAAACCCTCCTTAAAGTTTACACCAGAGAGATCCTTGCCCCCTCATCACTTGGAATGCTGCCTTCCTATTTGTAACAATCCTGTACTCATTCTTCAAAACAGGGCTCCTGGCGCTCTAGCAGAGGAACCAGCCTTTATTCTATTCCTGTCACAGCAGCCCACAACCATCTGTAACTCCAGTTTCACTCTTCTTTCAAATACACAGTGCAGATATGCATGCAGGCAAAACACTCATAAACACAAGGTAAAATCAGGGCCGGATACTGCTCAGTGATAGAACACTATCCACTAGCATGTGGAGGTTGTGGTTTCAACCCTCATTAACACCCACCACCACCACCACGGGTTGGGGGTGACCCCACAAAAAAAAAATATTAAAACCAAAAGCTCCGATTCTTCTCAGTTGACATGCCGCGTCACCATGTGAAATTCCCTTTAATCTCTAAATGGTGTTTGGCACACCGCCTGGCCTATGCTGCACCCGTGCATTCATTCCGTAAAAGACTGGGATCTACAAAGATGGGAATGGGCACTGTGGGGACAGGCGTGTACAGAGATCTCTTTCATCTCGGAAATAGGACCCGAGATGTACCACCATTCGGTACATTCGGCCTCTTATTGCAATTAGCATAGCGTTAACCACCCACCTCAGGACCCGACATGTCACAGGCGAGATGTCATTTATTTCTTTGCTAACCATCAGGCGCCCACCATGTCACCTGCACCCCTTTGGGTACCTGGGACTCCGCAGTGACTGAGACATGCGCAGCTGCTTCCATAGAGGCTCTGTGAAAATGTGACGCAGATAAAGGTTCTCAACGCGAAGGAGAAAAACAGCGGCAATTTGCCCCACAGGTGTCAGCTGGCAAAGCCTGGAGGCCTCCAGCTCTTTAGGAACGCGGAGGAAGAACGATCCAGGTTGCTGACAGATACAGCCAGGGATGCTGCTTAACATCTAATGAAAGGGACACACACATACACACGTACGCACGCGAGCAAACACACAAGGAATTATCCGGCTCAAAATACCAAAGGTGGCGAAGTTTTCAAGACCTGAAAACTGGGAGGAATGGAAGGATGGGAGGACGCGGTGCTGCTGAAGTGCACGCCCACGCAGCAGCATCTGCAGCGCAGCGCCTGGTCCGTGGGATGCTCTGGGTCCCAATCCGCCCAAGACGTGCGCTCCGGGCCCGCAACCCGCGCAGCTCCAAAACTAACGTCATAAACCACCAATACCTGCACCAACATCCGCAGCCAGCTGCACCGCAAGAAGCGTTCAGAACCCTGTCCCGCAGCAGCTGCGCGCGCAAGACTTCGGAAGCCTCTGCGCCTGCGCAAAGGCTATGAACTACGATTCCCGGGGTCCGCTGGCCTCGATTTCAGAAACTCCAAGTGCTTTCCATAGGCTCTTATCTGGCCTGTTGCGCATGGTCACTGAGAAGCGGCTGGGGGTGGGTGGGGGTGGGGGTGGGGGCTCCGCTGCTAAATTATTGCTGCGCCAGAGGCTTAGAGGCCTAGAACCGGCTTAGGTTTTTTAGATCTATGCAGCCCTATTTCCACAGTAACCTTAAATATTACTCAGCTTCTCCCATTACCGCTGTTCACTAGAATTCAAAGTGGAAAAAAAAATCCACTGAGAAAGCATTTAACGATGCTTTTAGTGCAAACCATAAGTAACGCAGCAAATACACTATACAAATGTCATCCTTTGGAGTCCACACATGCCACCATGGTTGGAGGCCAAGCACCCTACACAAAACTTTGTTTGCACTGTTGCATAGCTTCTTGGGTTCCCCCGTCCATCATGTACACCATGTCTAGGTAGATTATGTCCCTCCCAAGGAAGGACTGCTCAAAAGTCTAGTATCTTAGTTACTTGTTCTCCTACTGTGATAAAATACCCTGACAAAAGCAAATTAAGGAGAAAAGCGATTTATTTCAGATCGCGGTTCAAGGAATGGTCCTCAGGGCTGGGAAGTCAAGGCTGCAAGAGCCTGAAGCAGCTGGTCACGTGGCATTCACAACCCGGAAGCACCGGACTGTTTAATGTTCAGGTCTCTTTCTCTGTTTATACAATCTAGAATTTCCTGCCCAGGTAATGGTGTCACCCACAGCGGGCAGTCAAGGTAATCCCACATAGGCATGCCCAAAGGCTGGTCTCCCAAGTGATTCTAGAGGTGGTTTAACTGATAATGGAAGACAGAGCCATGGCATCACAGTATCAAGAGATGATAGTAGGATGTGGAGGTGTACTGCAGCCATTGATGGGCAGGAAAATAACTCAAGTGAGGCAGATCATAGTTAGTAGAGATGACCACACCAGCAGCATCTATCTGTCTATTCTAGATGTTCTTCCTACAAGTAGCCTGTTGATGGAACTCCTCTGAGGGCAGTTCCTAGTTTTTTGAAACTAGGGTGACTTCTCTTAGCTCATAAAGACCAGAAATGGGCAGAGGGTACAGTTTAACCATACTGCAGCTGCCAAGGAGTGTGAAGTATGGTCCTGGGTTTGGTTTGGATAAAGGGTGACCTGTCCATTTGAATGTTTAAAAGCAGGATCCATCCATACAACCCACATTTCTTTGTTTCGTTTTTTTGTTTTGTTTGTTTTTAACTTATAACAAAGTAGAGTTGTTGTTATTGTCTCCATAGCCTGGGTTGCACATTCTCCTAACTAAAACAGATAGTATTTACTCTCTATAGATGGCTTCTTTCATTCAATATTATGCCTTTGAGATTTGTCAACATTGTTGCTTATGGTTAAAAACTAGTTGATTTCATTGCTGCTTGGCATTACCCTGTGACTTTTATTTACACTAGTTTCCTGTTTACAGGGCTCAGAATGCAGCGTCTGTTTTGCTACATGGATAGGGAAGGAAGTACATATGTGTGCTTATGTGTGTCTTTGTAAAGGGCTGGCTGGTTTTCTGAAACCCTTCTAGAACAGTGGTCCCCAGCCTGTGGGTTGAGACCCTCTTGGGGTTGAACAACCATTTCACAGAGTTTGCCTAAAACCACCAGAAAACACAGATATTTATATTACTATTCATAACAGTAACAAAATCACTGTTATAAAGTAGCAATGAGAATGAGTTTATGGTTGTGGGTCACACCACAGCATGAGGAACTGTACTAAAGGGTGGAAGCATTAGGAAGGTTGAGAACCACTGACTGCTCTAGAATCAACCTGAAACTGAAAAGCCAAGGACCTGCCTACTCCTCCCACCTGTGTTACAGAAAAGAAGATGTGCCAGGAATCGTTCATGAACCTCAAAAGACCACCAAGGAGCCGTCTCTGATGTAATAGCGTTAGGGTCTCTTTATTACAAGCCCAGGCTTGGGTTCTCCTCCAACATAACCCTGACACAGCAGGACAGGAAGGGAAGGTGGAGCAGCCTTGAACCCTCAGCAGGACAAGTTTTTGTAGGAAAATAGGAGCAAGCGAAGGGGTGACGGAGGGGGTGTCCTGTCTGGCAAGTATCTAATAGAATGACTATAAGCCGACAGGTGGGTGCTCTGAAGCAAGACAACCACAAAGGGTCTGAAAGTACATCTGAAACAATCAGACTAATCTTTGACTCGCTGTTGTTAGGCAGTAACTAGGGAGTAACTCTGGCCAAGGACAAGCTGTTGGGTCCTTCCTGGTACATGGGTGCAACTTGGGTTCAGCTGTGGGTCAAGTTCTCAGGCCGTTTTTCTTTTCTTTAAGATGAAGGCTGGTTCCAAGATGGAGTAGTTTTGACTTCTCAAAGACAGTGCAGACAGAGGCATGCCCAGGGTCACTTAGACAGCAGCAGAGTGGCAGCCAATCAGCTTTTGTGCAGGAAAAACAAGCCTTTGGGGAGAGGAATCTTTCTCCATCTTTAGCAGGAAAAAGACAACAAGACTGGATTCTAGTCAATAGTATTGGACAGGTGGGTTTTGTTTGTTGGCTTGCTTTCCCCCCCACCCCCCGGAGCTGAGGACCGAACCCAGGGCCTTGCGCTTGCTAGGCAAGTGCTCTACCACTGAGCTAAATCCCCAACCCCTGCTTTTTTTTTTTTTTTTTTTAATCTTGTTTATTTTCATTTTATGTGTGTGGGTGTTTTGCTTGCAACTATGTTTATGTACCATATGCATTCTTGATGCCTTTGAAGGCAGGCCAGAAAAGGGTGTGTGATCTCCTGAGACTCGAGTTGCAGATGGTGGTGAGCTGACAGGTAGGAGCTAGGAACGGACCCAGGTCTTTTGCAAGAACAACTAATGCACTTCACAACTGAGCCATCTCTCCAGCCTCTGCTTGCTTTTGTAGTCCATGCTAGCTTTTAATATGCTATATAGCCGAGGATGATGATCACGAACTCCTGATCCTCACGCCTCTACCTCCTGAGTGCTAAAAGCGCAGGCATGTGCCACACTGTGCTGGTTTTATGGGATGCTGGGGCTTGAATCCACAGCTTCTTTTGTGCTACCTAATGAACTACCTCCCTAGCTCTGCAGCAGTTGTTGTAAAACTAGTGGAACACAGTGGTGCACATCTGTAATTCTAGCACTCAGGCTAAGGCAGAAGGATCGCATGTTTGAAGCTAGCTTGGGAAACATAGTGAGACCCTATCTCAAGACAAAACAAAACTTCAGCTGTTGCTATTGTTTGCTCCGGATGCTGTGTAATGGAGTAGAGGGGCACTCCTGAATGACACCTTGACGTAGCTTATCTTAGGCTGCCTCTTAGGTATCTCCTTAGGACTTGGAGGGTTCATGGTATCCAGTCTGTGGGCCCCGAGCTTGGAAGGTGCATCTCCTCCAATGACACAAGTCCTCATCCCTCTGGCTTTGCTGGCACTCTGAGGATCTTAGTGCCAGCAGGAGGCCATGCTTCCCTCTCCAGGATAAAGGGAGAATTTCCCTCCCTGGCTGTGCAAAGCCTTAAAGGGTGACAAGTTCTGGAAACAAACAGCCAACAAGCCAGATGTAAGCAGAGCTGAGTGGTCACTGGGGAGAGGGGAGAGGAAGGTGCAGAGCAAGATGAATCTTACCAGTGCAGATTCTGGGAGAAGTATACACGGAGGGATTAACCCTCGGTGCCCGGAGGCCAGGCTAACTTACTCAGGACAGAAGGAAGGGAGGCACAGGAGCACTGGCAAGGAAATAGGTAATGGAGGGCTTCTGAGGGACTCCCCACTGAGACCACACAGCAGAGGGGAGGTGGGAAAGGGGGCCTAACGCTTGTTAAGAGGCCGGGTTGTGATAGTTGCTGGGAAGAGGATGGCTGATCAGAAATGCATAGATTTTTCTCACACTGTTAAGGGCCCATTTAAGATTAGAAATCACCCATTCATGTCTCATGAATGATTTTTCTCATGGTACATAAAGGGGCCTTGTAGTAGGACAGAGCAGAAGGGCAGTGGGATGGGATTTTGTGAGTGAGTTTGACAGGAGGATGGGGAGGTGGGGGGCAAGTATTCGAGTCTATTTTATTTAAATGAAGTTTAGATAAGGGAGAGGAAAAAAGGATTTAAAAAGGAGAAAGGGCATGGAGGTGGAGTTGGAAGTTTAATCTAGGCACTTGGGAGGCAGAGGCAGGCAGATCTCCACAAGTTTGAGGCCAGCTTGATCTACAAAGTGAGTTATAGGACAGTCAAGTCCACACAGAGAAACTTGATCTCTAAAAACCAATAAGAAGGAGGAGGAGGAGGAAGAGGAGAAAGAGGAGGAAGAGGAGAAAGAGGAGGAAGAGGAAGAAGAGGAGGAGAAGGAGAGGAGACAGAGAGGAGAAGAAGGAGGAGAAGGAGGAGGAGGAGAAAAAAGAGGAAGAGGAAGGGAGGAGGAGAGGGAGAAGAAGAAGAAGAAGAAGAAGAAGAAGAAGAAGAAGAAGAAGAAGAAGAAGAAGAAGAAGAAGAAGAAGAAGAAGAAGAAGAAGAAGGTGGTGTGATGGTGGTAAGGGGGAAGGGGAGGGAAAATAAAATCTTAATTCAAAGGATTTACTCATTACTATACAGCCCAGTGGACTCACTCCTAGGTATTTAGTCAGGAGAAATATAAATATCTAGCTGCAAAAAGAAATTGGCAAAGTTTGAGTATGCTTTGCTAATGACTGCCAAATGCTGAGGACAAGGCAAATGCTAGGACCAGGGTACAGTCTTCCACTCTCAAAGACTGATGGCTGTGTGCACGGTGCACCCAATGTGCCATGGCTCGTGTGATCAGAGGACCATTTGGAGGAGTCAGTTCTCTCCTTGAACCCTGTGGTTCCATGGATGTAACTTAGGTCCCCAGTCTTGGCGACCAGTGCCTTTACCCACTAAGCCATCTCACTACTCCCTATATTTGACTTTTCATCACTGTGACAAAATACCAGCAGGGGGAAAAAGGAGGAGGAACAACTTATTTCTGGTCATGGTTTCAGATATTTTAGTCCATGGTCAGCCGGCTCTGTTGCTTTAGGCCAACTTGTCTCCACCTTCCAATGATGTCACTCTACAAATCCATTATGGGATTAATCCACTGACAAGGTCAGAGTCCTCAGGAGCCAAACACTTCTCCAGAGAGCCATGTGAGTCTTTGGAGGATACTTCATCACCAACCCAGACGGAGGAACTCTCATATTCATGAGATACCGCTCAGCAGTAAAAAGGACTAGATTACTGATGAAGGCAAATATGACCGCACCCCAAAGGCGGCATGTAAGGTCACAGAGCCAGACACAAGAGGTAGGCCCAATGGTTCCATTACTATCTAAGCATTAACCAGGCCCAACCCTGCTCAGCTTCTGAGATCAGACGAGATCAAGCACACTTAGGGTGGTATAGCTATAGACACGATTCTATTTCTAAAAAGACAGATGAAGAGGCAGAAATCAGAGTGGATGGCAGGGCCTGACAGAGACAGGAAGTGCTGCGGCAGTGAAAGTCTTTACACAGGGGACCAATGTTATGTCCTGAGGGTGGTGGTGAGTGTGTGATACATAGTGTGTTTGTTAACTAGTCATATACATATAAGAGATGTGGATTTTGTTTTAGCTGAGCTCTACCTCAGTGGAAATGAAAACAGGCTACGGTTTGATTGTGGTCTGTGCTCCAAAGGTTCTTTGTCTGCACATTTGGTCCTCGGTGTTGGTGTAGCAGTGGTAAGACCTTTATAAGGTGGGGCCCAGTGGGAAGGTGGGTATCTCATTTAGTTAAACACATAATTGTGGATATCACCCCAGAAGGCATTAGCTTGTCTGTGGATTGCATGAGTTCCCCAAAGAGTGAATGGTTACAGTTATACATCAATGGTATAACTTGGTGTCTCAGAGGCCAACCAGACGTGCATGCCTGATCTTGGACTTCCATCCTGTCAGCAGAATAAATTTCTTTTTTTTTTCTTTTTTTTTTTTTTTAATTTTAAGTATCTAGTTCCAGGTACTTTATTACAGCAACAAAAAAAAGAAGGCAGGCAGTGATGCTGCACACCTTTAATCCCAGACGCAGGTGGATCTCTGAGTTTGAGTCCAGCCTGGTCTACAGGGAGAGTTGCAGAACAGGCAAGGCTACACAGAGAAACCCTGTCCTGAAAAATCAAAACAAATACACATATTTTCATACAAAGTCTTCCATGGAACTATTCACAGTCGCTTACTGTAGTGATAGAAAACTAACTCCCTCTGAGGTGCAGGTACGGGAGAATGGATGAACAATTGCTATACATATGTATGTTCAAGGCCAGACTGAGGGACATAGCAAGACTCTGTCTCAAAGAAAGAAATGAACAGAAAAGGCAGGGCCTAGGGCTAGAATATATGCTTAGGAAGCATGAAAGTCCCAGATTCAAGCCTGAACATACGCACACACACAGTAAAACACAAATAAGTCATACTTAAACATATTATCTTCTGTCACTTGTTAAACATTAGAGAAAGTATAGACTGAGGCTGCAAATCAGTGACTGAGCTCATGCTTAGCATGTGTGAGGCTCTGGGCCACATCCCCTGTAAACTGTGATTTAAGCATATGTCTATCTGTTCCCTGTGCTAGGAACAATGATTGACACGAAGATCTATTAAGTTCATTAACAAGCTGTGAGCATAAGCTGGGCAGGTTCTGAGCTATTCTAACTCTCTCAGGCTGCTAATACCCAGACAAATGCCCTGTTATTTGACAATCTGGTCTCACCCTGGCTCGCTCTGGTCCATGTGTGTCCTCAAGTCTGCTCTCTCTTCACGACCTCATGGCGAATTCTCCTGGGCTCTCTGTATAGTCTCTCTGTTTTCTTCCCTGGTGTTTCTTCTCTTACTTCTCTCCCCTGGGACCTCTGGTTGGGATCGGAAGTCCAGTCTCCTATTTCCTCTGCCCATCCACAGACTGTTCAGCTCTTTATTAACCAATCAGAGATAACTGGGGAGCATTCTTTACACGATATTGATACAGGAGATGGCTCAGTGATCATGCCAATGTTAGCATCTGTCTGCAAACAGGTCTCTGGGCACTGAAATGGAAACTTAAGGGTTCTTTGTAAAGTTGTTTGGATAGTGCTTTGCTGGGACAAACACATGAAGGAATGTTTCATTAAAGTGGACACAGGTATGAAAGGCTAAGACTGATTCAGGAAGGAACGTTTCATTGACGCAGACATCAGAGAGAGGATGTTCTGCTAAAGCAAGTGCATGATGAAGGGTTCTTTGCTAACAAGGTTCTTTGCTTACATTTTCGTAGTTGAGTTGCGTTTGTCAGGACTCTGCAGACCCGGGCTGATTGGATGCATGTGCTGAGGCAAAGCATGTGGAAGATGAATGATGTCTGGAGGGTATATAGGACTCCACAGAGTGACGGAGACAGAGCTTGGCTTGCTGGTACAGCTAGCTGTGCAATGCTTGCTTGTGGGGCTCTTGTCGTTGCTGATCTTTGCTTCCCTGAGAGAGGCATAGCCAAGAACTTCTCCTGGTGTCCCTCCTGGTTCTTCCCGATGACTTGAGCTGAGGCCTGGCTTTCTGCTAGGTGTCGCCACTGTTGCTCACCCAACTCTACCAAACTCGACTGCTGGTGTGTCCGTGAAATGTTTGGGAGTGGATCGAGCTGCCACTGCCTGCTAAGCTGTGAACTGCCGATTTCCAGACAACACAGATGGGAGTTGCTCCAAAGAACCTTTCTAAACAGGGCCACTTCTTTTCCACTATCTCTGGTGGGAGGTAGGCTATAAGGGAGGTTAAAGTGATTAAGAACCCTCATTAAAAATAAGGTTAGAGGAGACTGGAGAGATGGCTCAGTGGTTAAGAGCACTGACTGCTCTTCCTGAGGTCATGAGTTTAAATCCTGGCAACCACATGTTGGCTCATGACCATCTGTGAGATCCGACACACTCTTCTGGTGTGTCTGAAGACAGTGACAGTGTACTTGTCATATATAAAATGAATAAATACAATAATTTAAAAAATAAGGTTAGAAAAAAAATTAAAGTTACAGGGCATAGAAACCAGCAACTGAATATACACTACACAAGACCAACCGTCAACAATCCCCATTACCAAAACAAACAAATATATTCTGCAGAAAGTGCAATTTAATTGGTAGTGGCAGAAAGCAGATCAGCTACCAACCTGTGAGACAGGCGACAGGGTGAGAGAAAAGGGCATGAGGACACTTTTACAGATGACGGGCAAGTTCATTACACCATTGTGGGCAGTTTTCTAGCTATGTTCATGTCAAAACTCTTAAGACATGTGCTTTATTGTTCTTCGATTGGACAATAGGTCAGCTTTAATACTTGATAACTCCATGAATGTGGGGCTAGGGAGTGAATGTAACTAAGTGAGCATTGGAATAGTAGGCTGATAACTGGCACGAAAGACGGGAAGGCTTGAGCAGTAGAAGAGTCTACTTCACGAGTAGAAGACCAAGTGTAGGGTACATCATTGGGAAAAAGTCTCCAAAGTGGAGTGGAAATGGAAGGCCAGAGAATGGGAGAGCCCCACCAATGATATCAGACATCAAAATGCTTACTCAGAACTTAGAATAAAGAAGAAATATGAGGCCAAGTTGAACACTGATTTGCAAGCAGCACTGAGGAGCAGGGATGTTAGGTCGACCACCTGTCCAAGTGCAGCGAGATGTGAGAGGTTTAGTTGTTCATACTGGAGAGGACTGCACTCTGAGGAACATTAGCAGATAAGGTAAGGCGTGAAGAGAAAATATAGACAATTTAAATTGGACAGCTTATCTGAACAAGAACAGAAGAGGTCCAGAGGGTGGCACAGTGTGAGGAGATTGTATTTACAAACGGAACCTCGTCTGAAGAATGGGTACCTATGACTGGTTGATGCTTGGCTGCTCTGATTGGCGAAGACTCGGCTGTTCGTTGAACAAGTATGCTCTCAGTTAGATTTTCAGTTTATATACTAAGGTATGTGTCTTGGTTTGGGTTTCCATTGCTGTGAAGAGACAATATGAAGGCAGCCCTTGTAAAGGAGCTTTTAATTGAGGCTGGCTCACAGTTTCAGAGGTTCAATCCATTATCATCATGGTGAGAAGCATGGCATCATGTGGGCTGACTTGGTGCTGGAGGAGCTGTGAGTTCTACATCTTGATCCAAAGGCAGCCATAAAGAGATTCTCTTCTGGGCTGGAGAGATGGCTCAGTGGTTAAGAGCACTGACTGTTCTTCTAGAGGTCCTGAGTTCAAATCCCAGGAACCACATGATGGCTCACAACCATCTATAATGAGATCTGGTGCCCTCTTCTGGTGTTCCTGAAGACAGCTACAGTGTACTTATAAATAAAAATGAGTAAATAAAATTTTATTAAAAAAAAAAAAAAGAGATTCTCTTCTGCACTGAGCAGCACCTCAGCACAGGAGCCTCAAAATCCACTCCCACAGTGACACACTTTCTCCAACAAGGCCACACCTCCTTTCACAAGGCCACACCTCCTTTCACAAGACCACACCTCCTCCAACAAGACCACACCCCTTCCACAAGGCCACACCTCCTTCAACAAGGCCACACCTCCTAACAGTGTCACTTCTCATGGGCCAAGCATATACAAACCATCACAATATGGTTCCTTGCATAGAACCCTAAGACAGAGTAGCAGTAGATGAATGTGGTATTGTAGTAGGTTCCATGAAGTCATTGAGAATGGAGAAACTATTACACATGTTCCAGAGACCTCAGCAGAGAGTGTGTGAATGCCAGTGGGGATGAGGTTGGGTCAACCCAGGAACGAGGCACAAGAACATGGAGTGTGTAGTCCAGGAACTTCCATTATTATTCTTAGACTACTAGACTTCCTTTCGGTGGTGGTAGAAGGGTTGGTGTTGAGGACTGCAAGGTAGTCTTCGTTTGGGATAAATTCAAGCAGATATTACCTTCCTCAGTCTGGATGTATCAGTAGCATGACTAACTATCAGTAGAGAGCCTAACTAACACGTCTGAGGTCTGGAGTTCCAGGTATTCAATGCCGTTTCCTATTTGTTTGTTTTGAAGAGTTAAATTTCAAAAAAGTTAGTCTCAAACAAAGTCCAGACATGCCTGAGAGAATTTGAGATAGGGCTCACTGGCCCGACTATCAGCTCCCAGGGACACTGGCCATCTGGAGTCACCCCCTTCCCTTCCTTCACTCCCTGAGGATGGGTCACCTCCTGCTGCAGTGAGATGAGTTGCCCTGCCCACATTGCTGAGATGCTAGATTACACGTATGCTTTGTTGATGTAACTCCATGCCAATAGTAACTGTGCACCCTTTGTATTAGCCAATCATGTGTAACCGCGCGAAATCCCTGGTTTTCCCTATATAAGCTCCTGCCTAGAGAGGCTCGGGGCTGGACTCAATCTCCTGTGTGGGATATGTGTCAGCCCGAGATCTCGTAAATAAAACTGCCTCTTGCTGATTACATCAAGACCGGCTACACGTGTTTCCTGGGGGTACCCCAACCCGTGACTGGAGCGAGAGTCTCCCCAGGTTTGGGGGTCTTTCATTGGGGGCTCGTCCGGGATAGGAGCGTGACCCCCGGAGACTCGAATGCCTCTTGGAGGTACGTTGGTGTGAGTGTTGAAAGCGGCCGCTGTGTGTGTGTGTGTGTGTGTGTGTGTGTGTGTGTGTGTGTGTGTGTATGTTGTGTATTACGTACTGTATATTGTGCCATGGTCTAGGTTTAATTTGAGTGCACTCGGGTGGATGGGCTTCCCACCCCGTATTTGAGTGTACTTGGGCGGATGGGTTTCCCGCCCCGGACAGACGCCTGTGAGTAGGTACTGGGTTCCTACTCCGAATAGCCGTTCTCTTTTTTTAGATAGCGGAAGTGGGGACGCCCCAGCTCTGGGAGATGTTCCAAGAGCCGAATATTGTCGGGAGAACCCGGCAACTGACAGTTGAAAAGATCTGACTGTGACTTGACTTCGGAGGTCGAGTTCGGCTGCCTATTTAAGTATAGGCACGGACAAGTGTGCTTAGATGTGTTAGTGTCTGTTGTCTGTATTCTGTTTCTGTGTTTGGTATCTCAGAAGCAGCTAAGGTTAAGCTGCAGTTTGGGCCAGGTACTGAAGGTACCAGGCATCTGTGGAAATTGGTTATAGGATGCTTTTCTTGGTCTTGTTTGTCTGGTTTGTTTTCTGTGGTATTGTCCAGTGTCTTTTTGGATTTTGTTTCGTTTTTGGACTTGGACTGACAACTGTGTTTGAAATCTTGGACTGACGACTATGTTTGAAATCTTGGACTGACGACTATGTTTGAAATCATGAAACTGTTTGCTTTGTTTGTCAAGGAGTTTTACTTGGTCCTCTTGGTGCTTAACTTAAAAGTTAAAAATAATTTGCTTGAGAGAAATTGTTTTCTGCCGGGGAGTTTTATCTTTCTCTCTTGAGCCTCCTCCCCAAGGAGAGCTGCCCCTCTCTTTACTCCCATTGTCCAGCCCAGCTGCTGTTAACCGTTGTGTATGAAGGACTCCAGGTTAGCCAGTGATCCGTCTGAAGCAGGCATTAAAAAGAACCTGAAAGCTTTACCTTAGATCCTGAAGAAAAATTCTCCCTGTTGCTTAAACATTCACAGCTTCTAAGGAAAGGACAGCACAGAGTAGGAAAATGTAGGGGCTAAGGGTGGCAAGCATGCAGGCCTGCTAGCAAGCTACAGGCTGCGCGTGGGCAGCAGCGCAGCTCTGGCCAAGTCAGCGTAAGAGGAGTTTCAAGGTAAGGAGGCCAGCTGGGGTTGACACTTTGACAACAAAAAGATAGCTTAGAGTTAGTGGTTGTATTATGAGACTTTTGGCCCTGAAAAAAAAAATTCCAGTTGCTGCCTTCAGTGGCCAGACCTTCAACACTTGCTCACAAAAGGAGAGTGTTCATTAAGAGAAGTTCTTTAAGGGAGCCTGCCTTATCTGCTGGCCTTATTCCCAAGGAGGAGTTGATCTCCAAAATTAAGTAACCTTCCCTTTTAGTCCTCATTGACATGGAGAGTGCCTTTGATTCTATCCCCTCAACAACCAGTTCCTGTCCCTGTGGTCAAAATGCCCCAGGTTGGGGGCCAGGGAAGCCCCTAAAATACTTTCAAAAAATCTACAACAAATTATGAAGAACTTTGTTTTGCCAGTCAAAATTTAGAATTCAGGCTTTGGCTGTGGCCAAGGTCAGGATTAATGTTTTCTTTTCCATGGTGAGACAGCTTGGTGAAGGACTACTACTACAGTCCTGATAGCCCCAAGTGAACTGGTTATAATTCTTTTGTCAGCCACTTAGTATCTAACACCCAGGTTCTAACCCTCTCTCCATCCTTTTGTTATTAGTTCTTACAAAGAAGCCTAGTGTCCTTCAGAGGCTGGGTTTATTGAGAGACAGAGCCACTGAGCTGGCACTGAAGGGAGGTACTTCTTAAGTAAAATCTAAGTCCAGAGAGATAGTCGATAACAGATCAGCTGCGTCTCTGCTTGCCTTTCTGTTTCACAGGAACAAAGCTTGTGCTTATTTCTACAACGGCCTTTTTGTCCCAAGAAGGCCTCCTGGTTTAGCTGTGTGACTAAATGCTATTTGTCCTCTTCAGTGGACCTCTATTCTCAAGATTCTCTTGTTTTCTCACCATCCCATCTGAGATGCTTGTTAGTAACTGTTACAGGTCTTCTTTACCACTGAGGAAAGACGGAATCCTACTAGAGGCCAGAAAGAATGTTCCAGACACGAATGGAAGGCCCTCACTCCTGACTGTTGACTTGAATACCCCTGAAGGTAGGAAGTGCTCCGGGTCTGCCGCCAGGCTCCAAGGGTGGGTCTCCGAGGGGCTAGAAAACGCCCCACCAATTTGGCTAAAGTAAGAAAAAGATATAAAGAAAAAGTTACAGAAACTTGAAGGGTTAAGCTAAGTCACTGAGAGAGTTGTAAGTTGCAGAGAAAATAAGGTTGATATATGGTTCAGGGTCGGTGCACAAAAGGGGAAAGCAACTAATAGCTGTAGAAGAAGATACAGACAGAGAGACTGAGGAAGAGAAGGAGGAAAGAAGGTAAAAAGAACAGGAAGCTAGGGAAGAAAAGAGACAAGAGAGGAACATATACTGGCCACAGTAGTTAGGGAACCTAGGAAGATAGTACCTGGCAACAGAAGAGAATTCCTGGCTAAAGATCAGTGTGCCTAATATGAAGAAAAAGGACACTGGGTCAGGGACTGCCCAAGAAAGAACAAGAGGGGCCACTGGAGAGCTTCTTGGTCCTAGAGTGCTGGCTATGTACAGAGATAGAAGGGAAGTGTGGATACAGGGACCCAATGCTCTGTGCTCCTATGCCCCCCAGTGGGCCAATATCCAAAGACCTTGAGTGCAAGGGGCTACTGGCAACGAACAATACTTATGGACTGCCTGAAGAACAGTGGACCTTGGCATGGGCCGGGTAACCCACCCACTAGTTCATGGTCATCCCTGACTGCCCCTATCCCTTGCTCATGAGAAAATTGCTCTCCAAAATGGCTTGCGTAGGCTAAAATGGCTGGGTGAGGCCATGTGTATGCATATCTACAGACTGTGTATGTGGAGCTTAAGACCTGTCTCAGTGCACCAGTACCTGATGCTGGGAGATGTGTGGCTTAGTGCCGTTCTGCTTGGAACACATCATTCCTGCCATCCGGGCTCTGACAATTATCACCCAATCCAGGACTTAAACTGTGGTAGAGTGGCTGATGTTTTGCCTTTAAATGAAATGTCCCAGAGGATGGGATCACTGATCAGCTGACATGGACTAGATTCTCCACCTGTTGGGGGCAATCTGGTCACCTTGCTGCCCAATCCTGACCTGGAGCCACCACAGCACAAGTGTCAAGCACTGGCAGAAGCCCATGGGTGGAGGAAAGACCTCTGCGACTGGCTGATTAACCCCTGCTGAAAGCCGAGGACCTTGTCCATAGACGGGAACAGTTCTCTTCATGAAGGTCAGAGATAAGTGGGTGCTGCCGTGGTGGACAACATGACATCATCTGGGATGGCTGAACTTCTACCCCCCAGCACATCAGCGCTGCAGATGCCTTTACCATCTCTTGGATACCCTGGTGAAGCCAACAACTACAAGAGACGGCCTTGATAGTCATCAAGAAGATACTGGAAGAAATCTTCCCCCAGTCTGGAGTGCCCAAGGTAATCTGGTCAGACAACAGCCCTATTTTCGTTGCCAAGGTAAGCCAGGGTGTGGCCAAGTATTTAGAGGTCGATTGGAAATTACATTGTATCTACAGACCTCAAAGTTCAGGACAGGTAGAGTAAATAAATAAAATTTTAAAAGAGACCCTGACCAAATTAAATTAACCATGGAGACTGGCGCAGACTGGGTGACACTCCTTCCCTCTTGCTCTCTTCAGAGCAAGAAATACCCCTTCCAGATTCAGCCTTACCCCCTTTGAGATCTTATATGGGGCCTCAGCTCCCCTGACTGTATTAGATGATGTTACTGAACCAACATGTCATAGTGCCATAGTAATAATGATTTGTGTGCCAGGCTAAAAGACCTACAGGTGATACAGAAAGAAATCTGCTCACAGCTGGCAGCAGCCTATGCCCCAGGGACCCCTGAGACATCTCATCCGTTCCAGGTCGGAGACTGTAGCTACATACAGCGACACGGAGCCCAGACACTTAAGCCTCGATGGAAAGGACCGTACCTGGTGCTGCTGACCACCCTGACAGCCGTCAATTCTCAGCCCTCACCAGCCGCATACTAGCTGTTGGGGCTGAGAGCTGGGACCTTAGAGGGACACTCAGATCTTCAAAAAGTTCCCTAGACTTTACTTACACACTGGATAAATAGATACATCAGAGACGTGACGGGGAGGTTGCTATAATGCTCACTTAAAGAGTGTGCTTTATAAACAAAAAATTTCATGTTTGCCCTGGGTTCCATTGAGAAAAATATAGAGATAGGCTTGATTTCTATTACAAATGATGTAACATTACATATGTTAATACTCCTAACACTTCTTGGGACTGTGCCTCAGGGACCATAAGTTTAAAAGTTCTAAGATAGTCATGACCTTGGTGTATAGGTTTAGATAGTGTTCAGATTGGAATCCTAAAGACTTTTTAGCTGACGTCCAAGAATACCTAACCTCCCTCTCAGAGGTAGTCCTTCAAAATAGGAGAAGATTAGACCTGATATTCCTTAAAGAAAGAGGGCTATGTGCTGCTTTGAGGGAAGAATGTTGTTTTTACCTTGATCACTCCGGGACCATTAAAGATTCTATGGCTAAACTTAGAGAGAGGTTGGACAAGAGACGACGAGAACGAGAAACCACTGATAACTGGTTTCAAAGCTGGTTCGATAGGTCCCCATGGCTTACCACCCTGCTGTCAGCCTTAGCTGGTCCCTTGATTATCCTCCTCCTTTTGCTCACTTTTGGGCCCTACATCATTAATCGCCTTTTAGCTTTTGTCAGGGAGCGGATTAGTGCTGTACACGTCCTCATGTTAAGACAACAGTACCAAGCTGTTATGCCAGATGAAGCTGAGCTCTCCATGTAGTTCTAAGATTAGAACTACTCACAACAAGTAGAGGGGAATGAAGAGTTAAATTTCAAAAAAGTTAGTCTCAAACAAAGTCCAGACATGCCTGAGAGAATTTGAGATAGGGCTCACCATCCCGACTATCAGCTCCCAAGGACACTGGCCATCTGGAGCCACCCCCTCCCCTTCCTTCACTCCCTGAGGATGGGTCATCCCCCTGCTGCAGTGAGATGAGTTGCCCTGCCCACATTGCTGAGATGCTAGATTACACGTATGCTTTGTTGATGTAACTCCGTGCCAATAGTAACTGTGCACCCTTTGTATTAGCCAATTATGTGTATCCACACGAAACCCCTGGTTTTCCCTATATAAGCTCCTGCCTAGAGAGGCTCGGGGCTTGACTCAATCTCCTGTGTGGGATATGTGTCAGCCCGAGATCTCGTAAATAAAACTGCCTCTTGCTGATTACATCAAGACCGGCTACTCGTGTTTCCTGGGGGTACCCCAACCCGTGACTGGAGCGAGAGTCTCCCCAGGTTTGGGGGTCTTTCAGTTTGTAGGTCTTTTTCCTCACAGATGCTGGGCCCATCTCATCCAAGTTTGAAATTTATTTTAACTTATTCTCAACTTATTCTCCCTGTGTTTCAAAACATAGTCAGGTCCCATGCTTGGGGTTGTTTGCCTGATCTCTGCTTCTTCTGTAGCTCTCCTCTTTGAGAATCTCTCTCTCTCCCTCTTCCTCTCCCTCTTCCTCTCTCTCTCTCTTTCTCTCTCTCTCTCTCTCTCTCTCTCTCTCTCTCTGTGTGTGTGTGTAAAATGCTTATTTAGAAGGATTAGCATATTTAAAATCCATTCTAGACTTTCTCTGGCCTCCAGACCTGTTTCTCTATCTTTCTTGCTTAGTGATTGTATCTACTCTGAGTTTTACACTAAAGTCTTTGAGACTAGGCTGTTGCCCTTGGGTCTCTTGGTCCTATCTGTCTTTGAATTGTCTCTTGACTTTGTAATTGATCTCTCTCTGTTATTTCCATCTGGAATGTTGCCATAGCTGCCAAAATAGTTGCTTCTCTTTGTCCTTGCTCTCCTGCCTTCCTCAAACACTCATGAGCACCTGGGTACGTGTAGAAACTGATGGCAAAGCAATGAATGGATCATACTGGATCTCAACGAAGTAACGATAACAATGAATCATTAATAGATTACTCCATTCTTATCGTCTCATAAAAGCAGCCATTGAGATTTTCCTGATATTCAATTTTTTTTGGCAGTAAATTCTAGAAAGGCTTTTTCTTGGTCAAACAGCATAAAAAAATAAAATGGTCAATTAACTTAGGAAAATCATCATTTTGGAAGGGTTTTTCCCATGTTGGGGAAGAATCTTAGGGTTTAGTCCTGAGTTATATTTCAAGATCTTTCTCTCTTTGAAATTAAAAACAGTGTGTGTGTGTGTGTGTGTGTGTGTGTGTGTGTGTAAAACAGCTATACAAATCTGACTGAAAGCCCAAAGCAGTGCCCTAACACCCATGAGCTATAAAGTTAGCTGGGCTACATTATCTAGGCATGAGAATCTCCAGAATCAGTACTTCTAGAGAAATACAAGGACAGACAAGGAAGAAAGGAAGAAACAAACAAAAACAAACAAACAAACAAAAAAAGGCAAGCCCACTTGGCAGAGGTCAACTGTTTTTTTCAGCATTTGTAAATTGAGGAAAAGTTAGTGCTGAAATAGTTCAAAACGCCCTGCCTCACCCCATGGGCAAGTTGTATCTGAGGCCAAAGGAAAGGAAGTGAGGTACAGCCTGCCCAGCTGGTTACAGCTTGTATCTCTTTACAAACATGGTTGGGCTAGTTCACTGCTTGTGATTGGCGGGGATTCAGCTACTCCTGGCCAATGTGCCACAGTCTGTTTCACATCCAGTTAGGCTCCAGTGCATTTACTAAGACCTGTAGAAAGATTTTAAAGAACTCTTTCAGCCAGAGTTAGTTTGGCAGCTTTGGGCCACACTGAACAATTGCACTCTGCTTCTCTTCATAGCGATTGTCTCAAATGTGCTCTTGATGGGCGCCGCGTGTTTAACAGACGCCTCAAAGGAGGATCCTCCGTGAGGGCTCCTCTTATTTTGTGCTTCTGACTGTAGAAATGCACTCAATCTGCAGTGCACCACGTGACCAGGTGGTCAGGCTTCCTCTCTGCTGTATTTTAAGTAGCACCGCCTCGATCCGGGTGTGGTGCCCGGTGCAGATTCTCACTCTCTGACTTTTGTGTTTCAGTCCTTTTGCTTTTTTTCCACAGTCACCAGACAACCGACCCTCTCAGCCTTCCTTTTTCATGGAGCCCGAAGACCAAGTCCGATACAGGCAAAACTTGTATTTACTTTTAGTTTTTCTTACTGGCACATAAAATGTGTACATACTTATGGGGTTCTGTAGAAGCCTGGGACTTTTCTACACCGGCCTCTGTCTCCGAAGAGTGACACGGAAGCGTATATGTCTATTATTAGCCTAGGCACTATAGCTGGGCAGATACTGAGCTGGTCTAACCCGACTGCTTCCCAGCCTACTTCCCAGCCAGGTGGCCAGCTGTCTTCTGTCTTAGTCTTTCTTTGGCTGCGTCTGCTCTGTCCTTGTCCTCATGGGGATTCCCTCGTGGCTTCCACTTAGGTCTCTCCACTTGGGACCCCCTCATTTGTTCTTTTTTTTTTTTTATTATTATTATTAACTTGAGTATTTCTTATATACATTTCGAGTGTTATTCCCTTTCCCGGTTTCCGGGCAAACATCCCCCTCCCCCCTCCCCTTCCTTATGGGTGTTCCCCTCCCAACCCTCCCCCCATTGCTGCCCTCTCCCCAACAGTCTAGTTCACTAGGGGTTCAGTCTTAGCAGGACCCAGGGCTTCCCCTTCCACTGGTGCTCTTACTAGGATATTCATTGCAACCTGCGAGGTCAGAGTCCAGGGTCAGTCCATGTATAGTCTTTGGGTAGTGGCTTAGTCCCTGGAAGCTCTGGTTGGTTGGCATTGCTGTACATATGGGGTCTTGAGCTCCTTCAAGTTCTTCCAGTTCTTTCTCTGATTCCTTCAACAGGGGTCCTGTTCTCAGTTCAGTGGTTTCCTGCTGGCATACGCCTCTGTATTTGCTGTATTCTGGCTGTGTCTCTCAGGAGCGATCTGCATTCACATTTTGATCATCCGTCTTGAGTTTCATTTGTTCTATGCATCTAGGGTAATTCAAGCATTTGGGCTAATAGCCACTTATCAATGAGTACATACCATGTATGTCTTTCTGTGATTGGGTTAGCTCACTCAGGATGATATTTTCCAGTTCCAACCATTTGCCTACGAATTTCATAAAGTCATTGTTTTTGATGGCTGAGTAATATTCCATTGTGTAGATGTACCACATTTTCTGTATCCATTCCTCTGTTGAAGGGCATCTGGGTTCTTTCAGCTTCTGGCTATTATGAATAAGGCTGCGATGAACATAGTGGAGCCGTGTCTTTTTTTTTTTATATGTTGGGGCATCTTTTGGGTATATGCCCAAGAGAGGTATAGCTGGATCCTCAGGCAGTTCAATGTCCAATTTTCTGAGGAACCTCAGACTGATTTCCAGAATGGTTGTAGCAGTCTGCAACCCCACCAACAATGGAGGTGTTCCCCTTTCTCCACATCCTCGCCAGCATTTGCTGTCACCTGAGTTTTTGATCTTAGCCATTCTCACTGGTGTGAGGTGAAATCTCAGGGTTGTTTTTGATTTGCATTTCCTTATGACTAAAGATGTTGAACATTTCTTTAGGTGTTTCTCAGCCATTCGGCATTCCTCAGCTGTGAATTCTTTGTTTAGCTCTGAACCCCATTTTTTAATAGGGTTATTTGTCTCCCTGCTGTCTAACTTCTTCAGTTCTTTGTATATTTTGGATATAAGCCCTCTATCTGTTGTAGGATTGGTAAAGATCTTTTCCCAATCTGTTGGTTGCCGTTTTGTCCTGACCACAGTGTCCTTTGCCTTACAGAAGCTTTGCAGTTTTATGAGATCCCATTTGTCGATTCTTGATCTTAGAGCATAAGCCATGGGTGTTTTGTTCAGGAAATTTTTCCAGTGCCCATGTGTTCCAAATGCTTCCCCTAGTTTTTCTTCTATTAGTTTGAGTGTATCTGGTTTGATGTGGAGGTCCTTGATCCACTTGGACTTAAGCTTTGTACAGGGTGATAAGCATGGATCGATCTGCATTCTTCTACATGTTGACCTCCAGTTGAACCAGCACCATTTGCTGAAAATGCTATCTTTTTTTTTCCATTGGATGGTTTTGGCTCCTTTGTCAAAAAAATCAAGTGCCCATAGGTGTGTGGGTTCATTTCTGGGTCTTCAATTCGGTTCCATTGGTCTATCTGTCTGTCTCTGTACCAATACCATGCAGTTTTTATCACTATTGCTCTGTAATACTGCTTGAGATCTGGGATAGTGATTCCCCTGAAGTCCTTTTATTGTTGAGGATAGTTTTAGCTATCCTGGGTTTTTTGTTATTCCAGATGAATTTGCAGATTGTTCTGTCTAACTCTTTGAAGAATTGGATTGGTATTTTGATGGGGATTGCATTGAATCTGTAGATCGATTTTGGTAGAATGGCCATTTTTACTATATTAATCCTGCCAATCCATGAGCATGGGAGATCTTTCCATCTTCTGAGATCTTCTTCAATTTCTTTCTTCAGAGTCTTGAAGTTCCTATTGTACAGATCTTTCCCTTGCTTGGTTAAAGTCACACCGAGGTACTTTAAATTATTTGGATCTATTATGAAGGGTGTCATTTCCCTAATTTCTTTCTCGGCCTGTTTCTCTTTTGTGTAGAGGAAGGCTACTGATTTATTTGAGTTAATTTTATACCCAGCTACTTTGCTGAAGTTGTCTATCAGCTTTAGTAGTTCTCTGGTGGAACTTTTGGGATCCCTTAAATATACTATCATATCATCTGCAAATAGTGATATTTTGACTTCTTCTTTTCGATCTGTATCCCTTGACCTCCTTTTGTTGTCTGATTGCTCTGGCTAGAACTTCAAGAACTATATTGAATAAGTAGGGAGAGAGTGGGCAGCCTTGTCTAGTCCCTGATTTTAGTGGGATTGCTTCAAGTTTCTCTCCATTTAGTTTAATGTTAGCCACTGGTTTGCTGTATATGGCTTTTACTATGTTTAGGTATGGGCCTTGAATTCCTATTCTTTCCAGGACTTTTATCATGAAGGGGTGTTGAATTTTGTCAAATGCTTTCTCAGCATCTAATGAAATGATCATGTGGTTTTGTTCTTTCAGTTTGTTTATATAATGGATCACGTTGATGGTTTTCCGTATATTAAACCATCCCTGCATGCCTGGGATGAAGCCTACTTGATCATGGTGAATGATTGTTTTGATGTGTTCTTGGATTCGGTTTGCCAGAATTTTATTGAGTATTTTTGCATCGATATTCATAAGGAAATTGGTCTGAAGTTCTCTTTCTTTGTTGGGTCTTTGTGTGGTTTAGGTATAAGAGTAATTGTGGCTTCATAGAAGGAATTCGGTAGTGCTCCATCTGTTTCAATTTTGTGGAATAGTTTGGATAATATTGGTGCGAGGTCTTCTATGAAGGTCTGATAGAATTCTGCACTAAACCCGTCTGGACCTGGGCTCTTTTTGGTTGGGAGACCTTTAATGACTTCTTCTATTTCCTTAGGAGTTATGGGGTTGTTTAACTGGTTTATCTGTTCCTGATTTAACTTCGGTACCTGGTATCTGTCTAGGAAATTGTCCATTTCCTGCAGATTTTCAAGTTTTGTTGAATATAGGCTTTTATAGTAAGATCTGATGATTTTTTTGAATTTCCTCTGAATCTGTAGTTATGTCTCCTTTTCATTTCTGATTTTGTTAATTTGGACACACTCTCTGTGTCCTCTCGTTAGTCTGGCTAAGGGTTTATCTATCTTGTTGATTTTCTCAAAGAACCAACTTTTGGTTCTGTTGATTCTTTCTATGGTCCTTTTGTTTCTACTTGGTTGATTTCAGCTCTGAGTTTGATTATTTCCTGCCTTCTACTCCTCCTGGGTGTATTTGCTTCTTTTTGTTCTAGAGCTTTTAGGTGTGCTGTCAAGCTGCTGACATATGCTCTTTCCTGTTTTCTTTCTGCAGGCACTCAGCGCTATGAATTTTCCTCTTAGCACAGCTTTCATTGTGTCCCATAAGTTTGGGTATGTTGTATCTTCATTTTCATTAAATTCTAAAAAGTTTTTAATTTCTTTCTTTATTTCTTCCTTGACCAGGTTATCATTGAGTAGAGCATTGTTCAATTTCCACGTATATGTGGGCATTCTTCCCTTATTGTTATTGAAGACCAGCTTTAGGCCGTGGTGGTCTGATAGCACGCATGGGATTATTTCTATCTTTCTGTACCTGTTGAGGCCCGTTTTTTGACCAATTATATGGTCAATTTTGTAGAAAGTACCATGAGGAGCTGAGAAGAAGGTATATCCTTTTGCTTTAGGATAGAATGTTCTATAAATATCTGTTAAGTCCATTTGGCTCATGACTTCTCTTAGTCTTTCTACGTCTCTGTTTAATTTCTGTTTCCATGATCTGTCCATTGATGAGAGTGGGGTGTTGAAATCTCCTACTATTATTGTGTGAGGTGTAATGTGTGTTTTGAGCTTTAGCAAGGTTTCTTTTATGTATGTAGGTGCCCTTGTATTTGGGGCATAGATATTTAGGATTGAGAGTTCATCTTGGTGGATTTTTCCTTTGATGAATATGAAGTGTCCTTCCTTATCTTTTTTGATGACTTTTAGTTGAAAATTGACTTTATTTGATATTAGAATGGCTACTCCAGCTTGCTTCTTTCGACCATTTGCTTGGAAAGTTGTTTCCCAGCCTTTCACTCTGAGGTAGTGTCTGTCTTTGTCACTGAGGTGTGTTTCCTGTAGGCAGCAGAATGCAGGGTCCTCGTTGCGTATCCAGTTTGTTAATCTATGTCTTTTTATTGGGGAGTTGAGGCCATTGATGTTGAGAGATATTAAGGAATAGTGATTATTGCTTCCTGTTGTATTCATATTTGGATGTGAGGTTATGTTTGTGTGCTTTTCTTCTCTTTGTTTTGTTGCCAAGACGATTAGTTTCTTGCTTCTTCTAGGGTATAGCTTGCCTCCTTATGTTGGGCTTTACCATTTATTATCCTTTGTAGTGCTGGATTTGTAGAAAGATATTGTGTAAATTTGGTTTTGTCATGGAATATCTTGGTTTCTCCATCTATGTTGATTGAGAGTTTTGCAGGATACAGTAACCTGGTCTGGCATTTGTGTTCTCTTAGGGTCTCTATGACATCAGTCCACGATCTTCTGGCCTTCATAGTTTCTGGCTTAAAAGTCTGGTGTGATTCTGATAGGTCTGCCTTTATATGTTACTTGACCTTTTTCCTTACTGCTTTTAATATTCTTTTCTTTATTTTGTGCGTTTGGTGTTTTGACTATTATGTGACGGGAGGTGTTTTTTTCTGGTCCAATCTATTTGGAGTTCTGTAGGCTTCTTGTATGCCTATGGGTATCTCTTTTTTTTAGGTTAGGGAAGTTTTCTTCTATGATTTTGTTGAAGATATTTACTGGTCCTTTGAGCTGGAGTCTTCACTCTCTTCTATACCTATTATCCTTAGGTTTGATCTTCTCATTGAGTCCTGGATTTCCTGTATGTTTTGGACCAGTAGCTTTTTCCGCTTTACATTATCTTTGACAGTTGAGTCAATGATTTCTATGGAATCTTCTGCTCCTGAGATTCTCTCTTCCATCTCTTGTATTCTGTTGGTGATGCTTGTATCTACAGCTCCTTGTCTCTTCTTTTGGTTTTCTATATCCAGGGTTGTTTCCATGTGTTCTTTCTTGATTGCTTCTATTTCCATTTTTAATTCCTTCAACTGTTTGATTGTGTTTTCCTGGAATTCTTTCAGGGATTTTTGTGACTCCTCTCTATGGGCTTCTACTTGTTTATTTATGTTTTCCTGGAATTCTTTTAGGAATTTTTGCGATTCCTCTCTGTAGGCTTCTACTTGTTTGTTTATGTTTTCCTGTGTTTCTCTAGGGGAGTTCTTCATGTCTTTCTTGAAGTCCTCCAACATCATGATCAAATATGATTTTGAAACTAGATCTTGCTTTTCTGGTGTGTTTGGATATTCTGTGTTTGCTTTGGTGGGAGAATTGGGCTCCGATGATGCCATGTAGTCTTGGTTTCTGTTGCTTGGGTTCCTGCGCTTGCCTCTCGCCATCAGATTATCTCTAGTGTTACTTTGTTCTGCTATTTCTGACAGTGGCTAGACTGTCTTATAAGCCTGTGTTTCAGGAGTGCTGTAGACCTGTTTTCCTGTTTTCTTTCAGCCAGTTATGGGGACAGAGTGTTCTGTTTTCGGGTGCGTAGTTTTTCTTCTCTACAGGTCTTCAGCTGTTCCTGTGAGCCTGTGTCTTGAGTTCACCAGGCAAGTCGTTTGTAGCAGAAAAGTTTGTCTTACCTGTGGTCCCCAGGCTCAAGTTTGCTCGCGGGGTGTTGCCTATGAGCTCTCCACGGCCTCAGCAGCCAGGAAGATCTGCGCCGCCCCTTCTGGGAGGTTTGGTGCACCAGGGTTCCAGATAGCTTTTGTTTTCCTCTGGGGTCAGTACTGTGTGCAGCGTGCAGTCTCTTCTGGTTTCCCAGGCGTGTCCGCCTCTCTGAAGGTTTAGCTCTCCCTCCCACGGGATTTGGGTGCAGAGAACTGTTTATCCGGTCGGTCCCTTCAGGTGCGGTGTCTCAGACTCAGTGGATCTGCTGCTCCTGGGCCCTCCTCTACGGGTACCCAGAGGCCGTATACAGTTTCCTCCTGGGCCAGGGATGTGGGCAGGGGTGGGCAGCGTTGGTGGTCTCCTCCGCTCTGCTGCCTCAGGAGAGCCCGCCCGACCAGGCGGCAAGAACTCCCCTCCAGGGGGCCTGGGAGCAGAGAGCTGCTGAAGGCAGGGATCCTCCGCTGGTCCGGGACCCCTCATTTGTTCTTGAAAGCTCCATCTTATCTCTCCTGCCCAGCTATAGGCTGACCAGCTCTTTATTAACCAATCAGAGGTGATAGACAACAAGTTTTACACAACGTTGAGAGGGAAGATGCTTCAATGATGACAATGCCAAGTTTGGACAGCAACCAGATCTCTTAGGTACAGAAACCAGCATCTGAGTACACAGTGCACAAACCCATCCCTTAACAGGGTACAGTATGATGGTTTACTTATTTACTTTGAAATTACATTTGTTTATGTAGGTGTGTACGTGTGGGGGCACACTATGTCAGGGCATGTATTTAGAGGTCAGAGGACAACGTATGAGAATTGAGTCTCTCCTTCCACCTCGTAGATCCCTGAAATTGATCTTGGCAGCAAGTATGTTTACTGGATGAGCCATCAGCCTGGCCTGGTGCAATGTTTTGCTGTATGTGTATGTTGCATGATATTCATATTGGAATGAGCATATCTCCTCTCACGTACCCATCATGTCTTCACGGGAGACATTCATGGCTCTTCTAGTTTTTCTGAAATGTGCCACATACTGTCATTATCCCTAGTTCCCCTGCCGTGCGCTAGAACTCCATAGCCTCCTAGAGCCAGACTTTGGCTACTTTGTGGGTTCTTCTTTCTTCCACCCTTCTCCACCCCTTTCCCACCCACTCAACCCCACTAGACAGGAGAGAAAAGAGGATAGAAAGGAAATAGGGCAACATTATCGTTAGATTATTTCCTGCTGATTAGGGACATTGAGTTCTTTAGGGACAAGTTTAATCTTTGCCATCAGTTCTTCTTGTTTCTTCTTTGTGCACTGCTACTTAAGAAGTTATGATGTGTCCAACCAACAACCAGCCCAACTCCCAGGGCCCTAGCATTTACACACCCTCTGAAAAGTCCACAGAATCACAAATGTCACACAATCACAGAAACTATGTGCAGCTGACCAAATCATGCTCCCGCTAGAGCATGAAGCAAATCACAGTCAGCTGCTTTGGTCAATCTGAAGCCTCTCCATATCCCACACCTGCGATTAAAATGAAACTATAGTCCCATAACATTTCTGTGTTTTTCAAAGAAGCTGAAATTCTCACTACAGCCTCTGTCTGTAAATGAAGCCTCACTGGAACATGACTGTGTTCTTTTGCCTAGAAATTATCTGTGGTTGGGTAGTTGTGAAAGACAGGTCCAAAGAGCCTAAATTCAATATCCAGCCCTTCATAGAAAATGTTTACTGTTGCCGATGTGTGGCTCAATGGCCAAGAGTTTATTTAGTATTCAGTAGGCTTTGACTCTCGCCAGGAAGAAAAAGAGTAAGCCAAGACAATTCAGAGCAAAATAGGGGTGGAAAAAAAATCTAATCTGATGAAGCAGTGGACAGAACGTTCCAGGAGTATTCCCTCTGAAAGCAAACAATAAAAGCAGGAAGAAAAAAAACACAAGTTAAAAAGAAAGGAAAGGAGCAACTGGGAACGATGTGAACGATGTTACTGAGGGTGTTTAGGGCTCTCGGGGAATATCAGGACCACTAGCTAGAAACAAAAACAGCAAGTGGAAACAATTGCAAACCATAGAAAGCAGCGTAGGCTGGATGGAGCTTTTGAATGAGGAAAGAAAGCTGTGTTTGTTGACTGCAGGAGCCAAGCATGGTGGCAAATGCTTGTGACCACAGCATGTAGGAGTCTGTGGTAGGAGCACCCTAAGTTTGAGGCCAGTCTAGGCTAAATAGTGAGACTGTCTCAAAGCATGCTGTCACACAAATAAAGCCGCGAAACTAAATGGTAGCTAAGTAGCATAGGACTTAATTTAACATTCAGTATGATTGAAAACTTTGGTAAGGATCTGAGACTTACAAGGATGTGAAGAGGAAAGACGGAAGATTGAAGATGAGCACAGTTAAAGCTATAATGCCATATGATGCTAGATCCCAGAGACTGTGGAATCTTTAAGAGGTTATATTTAGGGGAGAACACCAGTGTGGAGAATACCTCTGAAGGGGGCATTGGAACTCCAGCCCCTACCCTGTTCCTAGACGCTGTTAGGTGAGCAGCCCCTGCACAGGACATACTTGTACCTGGGACAGGCCTTGAAATGCTAGGCAGCCAACTGACTTAAAGGTGGGCCTCACTCAGCTTCCCTCCCTACAAGTTGATTATCTTGGCCTTTGTTCTATGAATAGAAATTGACCAACACAACCATCTACTGTACCCATTTCTTTAACATCCCACTAAAGTCACAGTAAAGGACTCACTGAAGTATCGATTCACAAAGACAAGGGAAGTGAAAAGGGAACAACAGCAATACAGTTGTGTGAGTGAAAAGGCAGGTGGATGAACGGGTAAGAATTTACCACGTTCCAAAAACACTGATTTTTCTTAAAGGCGCATGGAGAGGGGGTGCTAAAGACATGGGACTTGGTGGCACTGAATAGATTCTTAGGGTAGTAGAGTTGAAAGAGGGAGGTGACACAGGAAAGACTTCTGATTGTAATTCTCTTACAAAATAAAACGAACCCAGCCACAGCCAGCTTTGTAGCTCAGTGAGACCTCGTCCAGCACTCATGGGCTCTAGGTTCCCAACACCATAGGAAGAATAAAATAAATAAAGGAAAACAGGCAGCTTAAAGGAACAAACACACTTATATAGCATACAGAGACTCTTAGAATTCTGTAATCTAAGTGTGATTATGACCGTCTCTCCGTTTCATATGTGTGCATGTGTATAAAGTCTTGGACATCTACTTCATGTGTCTTCTTCATTCATTGTACCTTGTTTTTCAAGGCAGGGTCTCTCATTGAACGTAGAGCTCACAGATGTGTATATACCTGCTGGTTTGCAAGCCCTAGAATCCTCCTGTGTCTGCTTATCTAGTGTCCTTCTAGGTCCTCTCCTTTTGTGGGTGCTGGGGATTGAACTCAGGTCCTCAAGCTTGCAAGGCAAGCCCTTTATCAGCTGATCTTTCCTCCTTAGTCCATGACCATTGTGTTTTCTTTTGCAATGACAAAGCCTCACACATGGCCGACAAGTGCTGTACCACGGGACCTTCTCGACCTAGTCCCACTGCTTATGTTTTACAAATGCGGAAAGCCAGCTCCATATAAGTTGTGTCACTTTCCTACGCTCGCTCAGTTTATAAGTAGTTGGGGTGGTATTGAAACCCAGGCAACAGTTTCTTAAATGTTCTCACTGTGATTTCAGATCACACCCGCTTCTAATCAGTGACAGACAGTGATGACAAGAGCAGTCCTAGGTGGTTCCAGAGGCTGCTAAGTCAATGATCAGTATTAACCATCACACATGAAATTGTACCTAGAGGAAATGAACCACATTGTTAGCAAGCAACAGGACTGACAGCATGACAAAGGATCTGCCGAAAAGGAAAAGCCTGGGACCAAATTGATTCATTGCTGACAGACCTTTAAGGACTAACACTAAGACTTCTCAAATTATTCTAGGAAACAGAAAGTAAAGGAATGGCTCTAAACTCATTCTACGAAGCTAGTACCGACTCTGATGATGCTCAAGCCAGATAAGAGCACAACTGTAGAGTAGTTTTCTTGATGAACAGAGATGCTAAAGTCCTTGCAAATCAAGTCCAACAACCTGCTGAAAACCATGATTGACTTGGTTTCGTTCTAGGGATGCAAGGACAGTTCCACATACGATGATCAACAGACATAAGTTTCATATCATATAATCATTTGAATAGTCACAAAACACCTTTGATGAAGTCAAACATCCCTGAGGAATCTAGGAATATAAGGTTCATACTTCAGCATAATAAAGTCCATGTGTCCATACAGCGAGCTATAGCTAAGATTATATAAAATGAAGAGAAACTGAAAGCAGGCCCTTTAAGATCAGGACCAAGGTGAGGGTGTCTTCTCCCTCCATTCTTATTAGTGTCAGCCAGAGCAATAAAGCAAGAAAAAATAAAAAGGATACAAGTAGTAAATAATGAAAATTATTGCTTTTTGCAGACAATATGGTCACAACCATAAAAGACTCTAAAGGCTTTATGGGAAAGCTGTTAGGTCTGGCAATGTCGCAAAGTCACAGGAACAAAATGGCTGCACAAAGAGCAGCACTTTCTCTATTCGGCATTAATGAATGCTCTGAGAAAGAGGTTGAGAAAACAGCCCACTCACAATAGCCTCGAACATACCGACAACCTAGCTAGTGAACATAACCAAGGATGTGAATGGCTTGTACCAAACAAGAGAGAGTGAAGATGACCTCCCTTGCTCACAGGTTGACAGAATATTGAGAGAATGAATCACATCACCAAAAATGGACTTACAAATTTTAACCATTCCTCTTACAAACTCCAGTTCTTCAGAGCATGTGTAAATAAGCCCAACATTCATGTGGAAGACCCGTGTGGCCAGAGCAAACGCACACAAAATGACCACCGCTCATTCCAGATTAAACTAGAGTCATAGAATACAAAAGGCAGGGTAGTGGCACAGAACAGAAATGTAGACGACTGAAATAGAAGCTACAGCCCAAGCTGAAGCCATGGGTACTCCAGGCACCAAAGCCATATTTTTTGGGGGGCGGGGGAGGGGAAGTCAAGCTCTTTGGTAAAATGGTGGTGGAAGAAAGGCTAGCCCCCATGGACAAGACTAACATCAGATCTTTCTCACTTCGTACGAGAATCAGACAAAAATGAACCAAAGACCTTAATGTGGAACCTGAAACTTTGAAAGTTTTGCAGGAAAACATTTCAGGGTATGGGCACTGGCCACGACTTTTCAAATAGGACTCTAAAAGCCTAGAAAGAATAGAAAACACAGACTGTATCAAGTGAGAGCTTCTCCACATAAGACACAAATACCAGAGTGCACAGGACACCCACACACGGGAGGAATCGTCATCAGTTGGCCACCTGACAGGGCTTAGCATTCAGGTCATGAGAAGAACTAAAATCTATCAACCCTAAAAGAACACATGATCCAGTCAGTGAACAGGGGAATAAAATCAATGGAGTCTTTCAAAGAAGTACCAGTGACAGGTAAAAATAAGGAAATTATCCAACATCTTGAGTGGCTAGAGAAATGAAAAAAGCAAAAGATAAGCTAAAATGCTCTGTCTGGCTCTGCTGTGTTTACCACCATGCCATGGTGCAGAATTTATCATTAGAGAAGCTTCCAGAACTAAGAAGTAGGCTTCTTAGACCACAGCAAACCCTGGAAAGGATGTGTGGGAAAGGCAACTCTTACATGGCGTTGGTAAGAATCTAAATTAGTAGAATCACTAAAGAAACCAGTATGGAGATTCTTCAATGAAATAAAAAAATTACAACCACAGTGTGGCTCAAGAATATCATATCTGGGAGTGCCCTGGAAGCCACCAAATCACAATATAACAGAGTTCACCTGCACATCCATATTGGGACGTCACTAGTAGGAGACAAGTGAAGGACTGAGTCAAAGTGTCCATCGGTGGATAAATAAGGAGTATGTGGTATGCAGCAGGTATGCACAGTGTGGTATTGTTCAGACAGACAGACAGACAAGCTTGTCATTTAGAGTAAAGCAAGTAATAGCCATCAGCATATGAACAGAAATCAGCCAGACCAGGAAGAGAAACACTGCTTGTCCTCTCTCACGTGATGAGTCCAGACTCTAGAATGAAGGCATGAAGGTGGACTAGGTCCTGTCTAGAATGAGGACGAGTGCAAGTGGAACCTGAAGAACAGGTGAGGTGAGAATATGGTCAAAGTCCATTACAGACGAATATGAAACTGTCCCAGGGCTTGCCATTTTGCACAGTTAACAGAGGCTAGTAAAATGGAAAAACAAAGCAGTATCTTCCACCACAAGAAATGGACAGAGGTGTTAAGCACACCAGCAGAGATGGGAGAAAACCGTCATCCTGGAGTTTGAGGTGTGAAATCTAGCAATGTGTACCCGTTTCTCTACCCGAGAGAATGCTTGCACACATTCTAATGCTCTGTGCACCTTGCTAGGCCAGCCTGGCCCCCGGGACAACTCCATTCTGGACGAATTGTCTCCTGTCTTTACTTTCAACTCTCTCGCTGGTCTAGGTTTCTTTGCTAGCTCCTTCTTTCTCTAAACTAAACCACGCCATAGCCATAGTCTACCTTCTCTCCAGTCTTTTTCTTCCTCTACGTTTTCTTCCTCCTCCCCTTTGTCCCCCTTTCCATTTTTCTTCCTCTCCTTTTTGCTCAGCACTGGGACTTGAACTCAGAATTGTGCACATGCTGCACACGTCAGCTCCTTTTTTTATTACTTGTTTTATTTTTTTTCTTTTTTCTTTTTTTCAGAGCTGGGGACCGAACCCAGGGCTACTTGTTTTATTTTTAAATTTAATGTTATTACCTTTTTTAAAATTAAATTTTATTCTTTTACTTATTCACTTTAATCCCTTTCACTGTCCCCCTCCCAGTCACCCTCTTCCACAATCTTTTTCCCTTCTTCCCTCCCCTTCTCCTCTGAGTGAGTGGGGACCACCCTGGGTATTCCCCTACCCTGACATTTCAAGTCTCTGCAAGGCTAGGGGCTTCCTCTCCCACTGAAGTCAGACAAGGCGGCCCAGCTACAAGAACATATCCCACATACAGGCAATAGCTTTTGTTGTTCCAGCTGTTCAGGACCCACGTGAAGACCAAGCTGCACATCTCCTACATATGGGTAAAGATACTTTAATGTGTATGGGTAATTTTGCCTGCTTGCAATGCCTGTGGATGCCAATAGAGGGTGCCAGACCCCCTGGACCGAGAGTTAAAGGTAGTTGTGAGCCAACATGTGGGTGTTGAAAATCTAACCCAGGTCATCTGGAAGAACAGACAGTGCTCTTAACCACTGGGCCATCTTTCCAACCCATTTTACATATTTTTTTTCAACTTTACAAAAATTCTCTGTAATGAGTGACTGCAGGAACCATAGCGTTGCCTTGGCCTAGCTGCCTTGAGAGTCATGTACCACAGGTTTTTCAGGTTACAGGTTGGTTGGGCTCCTGGGGCACACTGTGCCTTCCAGTTCCGGAGAGACTGACACACTCCCTCAAGCAGTGAAGCCTTCAGGCCAATTTGTGTTTCTCTATCTGTTCCGTTGGTAGCCAAGGAAGCACCGAAGCCTGCCTGACTGGACTATTGGATTTAGACCTTATTCTTGTGTGTCCTGCGTAGCTTGCAAGCATCATTGTATCCTGGCAACCACAACTGTATTGATCCTGGCAACTGCATATATTCCGTTTCTGATAAGGGGATAAAAAGTCTGACTGCCCTCAATAAAACTGTCACAGCCTCAGTCTTGCAGTGGTCCCTCCCACCTGAGCCTGGTCTCATTCCTTGCAGTCATATCTAGTGACCTGGGCCTGGTAAGAAAGCACAGGTGCTTACAAATGTTTTGCCTTTGGATGTGTAAGTGTATGCTGTGTAGGTGTCTGGTGCCTGTAGAGGCTGGAAGTGGCCTCTGAGTCCTCTTTAACTGAAGTTACAGATGGTTGTGAGTTGCCCTGCTGGGAACTAGCCCAAGTCCTCAAGTATTCTTAACCACTGAGCCATCTTCCCACCCCTCCGTAGTAGTTTCTCTGTGAGCCACTGTCTTGTAAGCCAGAAGTCTGGGAGCCATCCTTACTGTCTTTATCTCCCTCACCTCGTCTAGCACTGGCCTTGGCTGTCTCAATCTTGTGCTCATATAAGTACCTGTAATTCTATCACCTCTGTCCCAAGTCAAGGTCATTTCTCTCACTGTCTCGCTTATTATTAAAACAGAGTCTCAGTAAGTCTATTTCCATTCACTTGCCCCGTCCCTTGAGTAAACTTTTTTTAGAAAATTTATTTAATTTATTTTATTTATGTGAATACCCTGTTGCTGTCTTCAGACACACCAGAAGAAGGCAACAGATCCCATGGTGGTTGTGAGCCACCATGTGGTTGCTAGGAATTGAACTCAGGTCCTCTGGAAGAGCGGTCAGCGCTCTTAACCACTGAGCCATCTCTCCAGCCCAAATAATCTGCAATTTGAATACTGCAAAAATGTAATATTTTTTGGTTATCTTAATATGATGAAGCAGTTTGGTTTTTTCAACTTCCTGTTGCTCTGCGATGAAGGAAAAGGTACAGGGGTATTAACTGAGGAAAGCATTGGCAGAAACACAGGGGGAAACGAATGAGGGGTGAAGGAAGGATGGAGCGGTAAGGAATAGACATCCAGTGTCAGTGAGACTCAGCTGTGTACAAACATCACTGAACATGGGAGGTTAGTGGTGAACCTCGGAAGTGACAGTGGGGGTCTCTGTTGGGTTAGAGGTCAGAATCCAGAATGCCAGTGAGGAGACTGGGAGCCTCTTCTTACTAAAAGATGATTAAAGGAAGGAGCCTAAAGCCAGATGCTGAAGCGTGGTGACAGCTCGGGGCATTTTACACAGAACAGTCGATACTTAGATTAGTGAGATCTGGTTCTAAATGTTTGTCTTAGATTTCTCATTCCCTTTCCTAACAGCTCAAGTCTCTACCAAAGGGCAGACATGAGATCCTCTCTAAGTGAGCCAACTCTTTAAAAAAAAACAAAAACAGATTGATTTATTGTATTTATGTGAGTACACTGTAGCTATCTTCAGACACACCATAAGAGGGCATCGGATCCCCTTACAGATGTTACAGATGGTTGTGAATCACCACGTGGTTGCTGGGAATTGAACTCAGAGTCTCTGGAAAAACAGTTAGTCCCCCCCCCCCATCTTTATTGACTTGGGTACTTCTTATTTACATTTCAAATGTTATTCCCTTTCCCAGTTTCCATGCCAACATCCCCCTAACCTCTCCTGCTTCCCTTCTATATGGGTGTTCCCCTCCCCATCCTCCCCCCATTACCGCCCTCCCCCCAAGAATCCTGTCCACTGGGGCAGCACCAAGGGCTTCCCCTTCCACTGGTGGCCTTCTAGGCTATTCATTGCTACCTATACAGTTGGAACTTAGGGTCAGTCCATGTATAGTCTTTGGGTAATGGCTTAGTCCCTGGAAGCTCTGGTTGGTTGGCATTGTTGTTCATACGGGATCTCAAGCACCCTCAAGCTCCTTCAGTCCTTTCTCTGATTCCTTCAACGGGCGTCCCATTCTCAGTTCAGTGGTTTGCTGCTGGCATTCACCTATGTATTTGCCATATTCTGGCTGTGTCTCTCAGGAGAGATCTAAGTCCGGTTCCTGTCAGCCTGCACTTCTTTGCTTCATCCATCTTATCTAATTTGGTGGCTGTATATGTATGGGCCACATGTGGGGCAGGCTCTGAATGGGCGTTCCTTCAGTCTCTGTTCTAAACGTTGCCTCCCTGTTCTCTCCCAAGGGTATTCTTGTTCCCCTTTTAAAGAAGGAGTGAAGCATCCACATTTTGGTCAAACTTCTTTAGTTTCATGTCTTCTGTGCATCTAGGGTAATTTGAGCATTTGGGCTAATATTCACTTATCAATGAGTGAATACTTATCAATGTATGTTTTTCTGTGATTGGGTTACCTCACTCAGGATGATATTTTCCAGTTCCATCCATTTGCCTATGAATTTCATGAAGTCATTGTTTTTGATAGCTGAGTAATATTCCATTGTGTACCACATTTTCTGTATCCATTCCTCTGTTGAAGGACATCTGGGTTCTTTCCAGCTTCTGGCTATTATAAATAAGGCTGCTATGAACATAGTGGACCATGTGTCTTTGTTATATGTTGGGGCATCTTGTGGGTATATGCCCAAGAGAGGTATAGCTGGGTCCTCAGGTAGTGCAATGTAAAATTTTCTGAGGAACCTCCAGACTGATTTCCAGAATGGTTGTACCAGTCTGCAATCCCACCAACAATGGAGGAGTGTTCCCCTTTCTCCACATCCTCGCCAGCATCTGAACCCCATTTTTTAATAGGGTTATTTGTCTCCCTGCGGTCTAACTTCTTGAGTTCTTTGTATATTTTGGATATAAGTCCTCTATCAGTTGTAGGATTGGTAAAGATCTTTTCCCAATCTGTTGGTTGCCATTTTGTCCTAACAATAGTGTCCTTTGCCTTACAGAAGCTTTGCAGTTTTATGAGATCCCATTTGTCGATTCTTGATCTTAGAGCATAAGCCTGGTGTTTTGTTCAGGAAATTTTCTCCCGTGCCCATGTGTTTGAGATTCTTCCCCACTTTTTCTTCTATTAGTTTGAATGTATCTGGTTTGATGTGGAGGTCTTTGATCCACGTGGACTTAAGCTTTGTACAGAGTGATAAGCATGGATGGATCTGCATTCTTCTACACGCTGATCTCCAGTTGAACCAGCACCGTTTGCTGAAAATGCTATCTTTTTTCCATTGGATGGTTTTGGCTCCTTTGTCAAAAATCAAGTGAACATAGGTGTGTGGGTTCATTTCTGGGTCTTCAATTCTATTCCACTGGTCTATCTGTCTGTCTCTGTACCAATACCATGCAGTTTTTATCACTATTGTTCTGTAATACTGCTTGAGTTCAGGGAGAGTGATTCCCCCGGAAGTCCTTTTATTGTTGAGGATAGTTTTAGCTATCCTGGGTTTTTGTTATTTCAGATGAATTTACAAATTGTTCTGTCTAACTCTCTGAAGAATTGGATTGGTATTTTGATTGGGATTGCATTGAATCTGTAGATCACTTTTGGTAAAATGCCCATTTTTACTATATTAATCCTGCCAATCCATGAGTATGGGAGATCTTTCCATCTTCTGAGATCTTCTTCAATTTCTTTCTTCAGAGGTTTGAAGTTCTTATCATATAGATCTTTCACTTGCTTGGTTAAAGTCACTCTGAGGTACTTTATATTATTTGGGACTATTATGAAGGGTGTCATTTCCCTAATTTCTTTCTCCGCTTATTTCTCTTTTGTGTAGAGGAAGGCTACTGATTTATTTGAGTTAATTTTATACCCAGCCACTTTGCTGAAGGTGTTTATCAGGTTTAGTAGTTCTCTGGTGGAACTTTTAGGATCACTTAAATATACTACCATATCATCTGCACTCTTTTTTTTTTCTTTTTTTTTCGGAGCTGAGGATCGAACCCAGGGCCTTGTGCTTGCTAGGCAAGCGCTCTACCACTGAGCTAAATCCCCAACCCCACCTTATCATCTGCAAATAGTGATATTTTGACTTCTTCCTTTCCAATCTGTATCCCTTTGATCTCCTTTTTTGTCTGATTGCTCTGGCTAGCACTTTGAGAACTATAATGAATAAGTAGGGAGATAAGTCCCTGATTTTAGTGGGATTGTTTCAAGTTTTTCTCCATTTAGTTTAATGTTAGCTACTGGTTTGCTGTATATGGCTTTTACTATGTTTAGGTATGGGCCTTGAATTCCTGTTCTTTCCAGGACTTTAATCATGAGGGGGTGTTGAATTTTGTCAAATGCTTTCTCAGCATCTAATGAAATGATCATGTGGTTTTTATCTTTCAGTTTGTTTATATAGTGGATTACATTGATGGTTTTCCATATATTAAACCATCCCTGCATACCTGGGATGAAGCCTACTTGATCATGGTGGATGATTGTGTTGATGTGTTCTTGGATTTGATTTGCAAGAATCTTACTTATTGAGTATGTTTGCGTTGATATTCATGAGGGAAATTGGTCTGCAGTTCTCTTTCTTTGTTGGGTCTTTGTGTGGTTTAGGTATAAGAGTAATTGTGGCTTCATAGAAGGAATTCGGTAGCGCTCCATCTGTTTCAATTTTGTGGGATAATTTGGATAGTATTGGTATGAGGTCTTCTATGAAGGTCTGATAGAATTCTTCACTGAACCCATCTGGACATGGGCTTTTTTTGGTTGGGAGACTTTTAATGACTGCTCCTATTTCTTTAGGAGTTATGGGGTTGTTTAAATGGTTTATCTGTTCCTGACTTAACTTCCGTACCTGGTATCTGTCTAAGAAATTGTCCATTTCCCCCAGATTTTCCACTTTTGTTGAATATAGGCTTTTTTAGTAGGATCTGATGATTTTTTTAATTTCCTCTGATTCTGTTGTTATATCTCCCTTTTCATTTTTGATTTTGTTAATTTGGATATACTCTCTGTGTCCTCTGGATAGTCTGGCTAAGGGTTTATCTATCTTGTTGATTTTCTCAAAGAACCAGCTTTTGGTTCTGTTGATTCTTTGTATGGTCCTTTTTGTTTCTACCTGGTTGATTTCAGCTCTGAGTTTGATTATTTCCTGCCTTCTACTCCTCCTGGGTGTATTTGCTTCTTTTTGTTCTAGAGCTTTTAGGTGTGCTGTCAAGCTGCTAATATATGCTCTCTTGTTTCTTTCTGCAGGCACTCAGAGCTATGAGTTTTCCCCTTAGCACAGCTTTCATTGTGTCCCATAAGTTTGGGTATGTTGTACCTTCATTTTCATTAAATTCTAAGAAGTCTTTAATTTCTTTATTTCTTCCTTGGCCAGGATATCATTGAGTAGAGCATTGTTCAACTTTCATGTATATATGGGTGTTCTTTCCTTATTGTTATTGAAGACCAGATTTAGCCCGTGGTGGTCTGATAGGACACATGGCATTACTTCTATCTTTCTGTATCTGTTGAGGCCTGCTTTGTGCCCAATTATATGGTCAATTTTGGAGAAAGTACCATGAGGTGGTGAGAAGAAGGTATATCCTTTTGTTTTATGATAGAATGTTCTATAAATATCTGTTAAGTTCATTTGGTTCACGACTTCTCTTAGTCTGTTTATGTCTGTTTAATTTCTGTTTCCATGATCTGTCTATTGATGACAGTGGGGTGTTGAAATCTCCTACTATTATTTTGTGAGGTGCAATGTGTGCTTTGAGCTTTAGTAAGGTTTCTTTTATGTATGTAGGTGCTCTTGTGTTTGGAGCATTAGATATTTAGGATTGAGAGTTCATCTTGGTGGATTTTTCCTTTGACGAATATGAAGTGTCCTTCCTTATCTTTTTTGATGACTTTTGGTTGAAAAGTAATTTTGATATTAGAATGGCTACTCCAGCTTGCTTCTTCAGAACATTTGCTTGGAAAGTTGTTTTCCAGCCTTTTACTCTGGGGTAGTGTCTGTCTTTGTCTCTGAGGTGTGTTTCCTGTAGGCAGCAAAATTCTGGGTCCTCATTACATATCCAGTTTGTTAATCTGTGTCTTTTTATTCGGGAATTGAGTCCATTGATTTTGAGAGATATTAAGGAATAGTGATTGTTGCTTCCTGTTTTCTTCGTATTTGGAGGTGAGATTATGTTTGTGTGCTTGTCTTCTCTTTGTTTTGTTGCTAAATGATTAGTTTCTTTCTTTTTCTAGGGTGTAGCTTGCCTCCTTGTGTTGAGCTTTACCATTTATTATCCTTTGTAGCACTGGATTTGTAGAAAGATATTGTGTAAATCTGTTTTTTTCATAGAATCTCTTTGTTTCTCCATCTATGTTAATTGAGAGTTTTGCTGGATACAGTAACCTGGGCTGGCATTTGTGTTCTCTTAGGGTCTGTATTAAATCAGTCCAGGATCTTCTGGCTTTCATAGTCTCTGGTGAGAAGTCTGGTGTAATTCTGATAGGTCTACCTTATATGTTACTTGACCTTTTGCCCTTACTGCTTTTAATATTCTTTCTTTGTTTTGTGCATTTGGAGTTTTGACTATTATGTGACGGGAGGAGTTTCTTTTCTGGTCCAATCTATTTGGAGTTCTGTAGGCTTCTTGTATGTTTATGGGCATCTCTTTCTTTAGGGTAGGGAAGTTTTCTTCTATGATTTTGTTGAAGATATTTACTGGTCCTTTGAGCTGGGAGTCTTCACTCTCTTCTATACCTATTATCCTTAGATTTGATTTTCTCATTGATTCTTGGATTTCTTGCATGTTTTCAGCCAGTAGCTTTTTCCGTTTTACATTATCTTTTACAGTTGTGTCGATGATTTCTATGGAATCTTCTGTTCCTGAGATTCTCTCTTCTATCTCTTGTATTCTGTTGGTGATGCTTGTATCTATGGCTCCTTGTCTCTTCCTTAGTTTTTCTGTATCCAGGGTTGTCTCCCTTTGTGCTTTCTTTATTGTTTCTACTTCCATTTTCAATTCCTTCACCTGTTTGATTGTGTTTTCCTGTAATTCTTTCAGAGATTTTTGTTTTTCCTCTCTAAGGGTTTCTACTTGTTTATTTGTGTTTTCCTGCATTTCTCTAAGGGAGTATTTTTACATCTTTCTTAAAGTCCTCCATCATCATGATCAAATGTGATTTTAAATCTATATCTTGCTTTTTTGGTGTGTTTGGATATTCAGTGTTTGCTTTGGTGGGAGAATTGGGCTCCGATGATGCCATGTAGTCTTGGTTTCTGTGCTTGGGTTCCTGTGCTTGCCTCTTGCCATCAAGTTGTCTCTGGTGGTACCTTGTTCTGCTATTTCTGACAGTGACTTGACCATCCTATAGGCCTGTGTGTCAGGAGTGCTATAGTCCTGTTTTCCTGTTTTCTTTCAGCCAGTTATGGGAACAGAGTGTTCTGCTTTCAGGCATGTAGTTGTTCCTGTCTACTGGCTTTCAGCTGTTCCTGTGGGCGTGTATCCTGAGTCTGCCAGGCAGGTCACTTGGAGCAGAAAAGTTGGTCTTACCTCTGGTCTCAGGCCTGAAGTCGCTCCTCAGGCCTGGGTTTCAGCTCTCTGTGAGGGCAGCAACCAGAAGGGCCTGCCCTGCCTTCTCTGGTGTCCCTGTGCACAGGGGGCCCATATGGTGCTAGGCATTTTCCTCTAGAGTCAGAAATGTGGGCAGAGAGTAGTCTCCTCTGGTTTCCCAGGTGTGTCTGCCCCTCTTTGAAGGTCTAGCTCTCCCTCCTGTGGGATTTGGGTGCAGGGAGTTATTTGACTGGGTCCCTTCCGATCCAGGCGCAGTGCCCCTATCTTCCTGTTCCCAGAGGCGGTATACAGTTCCTTCTTGGGCCAGGGATGTGGGCAAAGGTGGGCAGAAGTGGCAGTCTCTCCTGCCCTGCAGTCTCAAAAGTGCCCACACATCTAGGCAATGAGCTCTCTCTCCCATGGGGTTTGGGAGCAGGGAACTGTGGGCCGGGATCAACAAGGTTCAGGCACCAGCTAGAAACCAGAAGTGTCTGGTCCCAGAAGTATTTGCCTTCGTGTGTCCTGAGTCCACCAGGCAGGTCACTTGGAGCAGAAAAGTTGGTCTTACCTCTGGTCTCGGGCCTGAAGTCACTCTTTGGGGCTGGGTTTCAGCTCTCCATGAAGGCAGTAACCAGAAGCACAGTTAGTCCTCTTAACCACTGAACCATCTCTCCAGGCCATCAGCCAGCTCTTCAATTTGATCAATTTTGAAGGAACAAACTCTCTGTTGTGTGGATGCATCCAGTTACTTTAATACTATGGGAGGGGAGTCAACAGAGTGGCTTTTTAAATAAAAAAAAATTAGATGGATTTTTTTTGGGGTGATCTTTTTGTGCACTGTGTAAAGATTGTCTTTGTATTATTCAAATGCTGATTCCTGTACACAGAGATCTGATTACAGGCTGGACTTGGTACTGTCATTTTAATGAAGTCATCTCCTGCCTCAGTATTTTGTAAACTTTGTTCTCCATCATCTTCTGATTGGTTAAATACAGAGCTGAATGGCCAATTTGAGGCAAGAGAGGAGAGGCAGGACTTCTGGCTGAGATAGGAGCTCTTGGAAGGAACCTCAGGGGCCAGGGCTCACCAGCCCAACATGGAGGAAGAAGCAATCGCTAGGAAAGAGACCGAGAGGTAACGAGCCACGTGGTACAACATAGATTAGTGTTGTTGAGGCCCATCCCCCACCACACCCCCAGCATAGTTATAGCCATTTTGCTGCCTGCCTGCTAGTCATTGACAGAAAAATAACTTGCTGATCTCTGTTGTGCTGTGAGGAGGAGGAAGAAGAGGAAGAGGAGACGTATTAGAAACTTTCCAACTGTAGCTTTCACTTAGAGCCAAGCAAGATGGAGGTCTGCTTGAATTGTTAGGTCTAAACCACTAAAGAAACACAGGGAAAGGCCAACCACCCTTCAGTGCACTCTCCCCACCCCCTTATCTGTTTATGAGCTCATCATGTTTTGTTCCCAATATAAACTGACCCTGCCCAACGTGGGGGGGGTGTAGCTTTCAGTTCCGGAATCTGAGCTATAGCCTTGATTGATCAGTCTTGGGGCGTGCATCAATAAACCAACCCTGTTTAACTGGAGACCAGTGTTTGAGTGGTTTGTGTGGAGATTCCTGAACCCCAACATTCCATGCATTGGCTGGGAAAGCCCCCTCCCCTTAACAACCCCCTCCTTCCTGACATGGACACCACCAAGCCAGCTGGGCCCTCTGCGAGGAGGTAGGTTTTTCTGAACCTTTGCTGTTCTTTTTCTTAATTTGGTCTTGTTCCTAGTATGATATGGAAGCTTAAGGAAAGTCAGTTGGATGGTGTTTGGCTGGGCAAACATGCGAAGGAACGTTTTGTTAAAGTGGACACAGGTGTGAAAGGCTAAGACAGACCTGTGAAGGAACGTTTTGCTAAAGCAGACACAGGAGAGAGGACATTCTTCTGAAGTAAGCATGTGAAAGGACACATGAAGAAGGATTCTTTGCTAATGACACGCATGTGTTGATCTGCATTACATTGTGTAGTTGAGTTGCATTTGACAGGCTGCCATAGAGAGAAATGTGCCAAAAAACTTGGGGTGCACTGCAGTTTGTTGCCGTTTTCAAGAACTCAGGCTGATTGGATGCACGTGCTGAGGCAAGGCACATGGAGGACATGTGACGTTTGGAGGGTATAAATAGGACTGCATGGAGTGACCGAGACAGAGCTTGGCTTGCTGGTACAGCTAGCCGTGCAACGCTTGTGGGTCAGTCTGCTGATCTTCACTTCCCTGAGAGAGACACGTCTCCTGGTGTTCCTGTTGGTCCCTCCTGCTGACTGGATTTGAGGCTGAGGCCTGGCTGTCTGCTAGGTGTCACTGCTGTTGCTAACCCAACTGTACTGAACTAGACTGCTGGAGTTTCTGTGAAGTGTTTGCGAGTGGATCAAGCTGCCGCCGCTGCTAACCTGTGAACTGAACTGTGTCAGACAACACAGAAGGGAGTTGCTCCAAAGAACCTTTCTAAACAAGTCTACTTCCCCACTGCCCCGTATCCTTTCTTTTCTACTACCTCTGGTGGGTGGGCAGTGGGTTACAAGGAAGGTTAAAGGGTTTAAGAACCATCATTAAAAATCGGATTTGAAAAAAATAAAGTTATTCTGATACCTTTTGGTGACTCAAGTGAGAGAAGCTGAGTGCAATGGTGCTCTTGATCAGGAGACCGAGGACACCCTGCTTCTCCTCTTGGCTAGGGGCTTGGAATACAATCCACCTCTTTGGACTTGGACTTGGTCAGGATTCTAGCTCATTGAGACTCTGTCTTCTTCTTCTTCTTCTTCTTCTTCTTCTTCTTCTTCTTCTTCTTCTTCTTCTTCTTCTTCTTCTTCTTCTTCTTCTTTTTTCTTCTTCTTAGATTTGTTTTATTTTATTTATATGAATATACGGTAGCTGTCAGACATACTAGAAGAGGGCATCAGATCCCATTACAGATGGTTGTGAGCCACCATATGGTTGCTGGGAATTGAACTCAGGACCTTTTGGAGAATAGTCAGTGCTGTTAACTGCTGAGCCATCTCACCAGTCCAAGAGACTTGGCTTTCTCTGTGTCTACCACTTTAGTTTTGTTTCTTGGTGCCTCTCTCCCCATCTAACCTTTAACTCCTTCACTATGGGATATTTAGGTCCCTTTGGTGAGATGTCTGGGTCTCTTCCCTCTTTTCCTCAACTCTGTTGGTTGTTCTTGGCAGGCCAGCCTGACCATGTCTGTCAATGTATGTTGGTTGTTTTGTCTAATTGCTGGGCTCTAAGCTTTATAGTCAGAGGAAATAAATGGTTTAAAGTTCATCTGCTAATCATTTTCCTCTTGCCTTAGCTTTAACTGAGTTCAGAGATAATTAGGGGAAAATGGCTGAATTGGGACAACAAAGCTCGATAAACTTGTGCTGCCCTTGAAACTACCTGCGGCTAGGAGTCTAGCACTGCTGGAGAAGCCCTGCCTCCTGCCTGGATCAAAGGAGCCTGGAGCTGTTGGGCTTTGATTTGTGCTTACATGGGATTTCACACTTTTTTTGATGTGTCAATAAGGAACCAACAGCAAGTGGTTGGGCAGGGGGACAGAGGTGGGACTTTGAGGATTGGGGCAAGAAATGCAGAGGAGAGGAGGGGCAGAATCGCCATGATGGGGAAGCAGAGAGATCAGACTTAAGAGCCCATGGACATATAAGAGGCAGATAAAGTGGTTCCGTGGACCACTCCCCTGACTGGGTCTCGGGTAGTAGAGGTGAAATATAGATTTACCAAATGTTAACTCAGGAATATTGGAGGGGAGCGCATTAGCCACATGGAGGTTCAGGAGTGGCCCAGTCTTTGAGCTAGTAAGACATTAAAATCTCTCTCTCTCTCTCTCTCTCTCTCTCTCTCTCTCTCTCTCTCTCTCTCTCTCTCTGTGTGTGTGTGTGTGTGTGTGTGTGTGTGTGTGTGTTTCATTTGTGAATCCAGAGCTCTTGGGTGGGTGCAGAGCCACACACACCCACCAGGAGCACAGAACGGTATAACAATTCATCACTAGAGGAAGCTGCTTGGTCTGTACCAGATGCTTCTCGGCTTCTCCAGTAAGAAAGCTGATGGCTACTCCAGCTACAAAACCCCAGAACACATGAGAATTGGATTCAACAGGTGGCAAGGTGCTCCTCCTTTGAAATTACAGCTAAAAGAAGTAAGGGAAGATTTGTGTGTTTTAAATGTACGTGGTCAGTACATCTTTATTCCTGACTGGTCTTCAATGTATAAATTTTCTATTTCTGCATATCTTGGTTATAGACTATTGGAATGTAAGTTATTAAGTATGGTTGAAAATCTGTAATATCAGACTTTTTGAGAAGACCCACTCTCTGAGCTAGACCAGCCATGGTGGCAGTGAAGACCCTAAATCCTAAAGCCGAGGTGGCCCCAGGCTCAGGCAGCACTAGTGGCGAACATCAGTGTGGCACAGGGCCTGTAGGATGTTTTGAGGACCAACTTGGGGCCTAAGGGCACCATGAAGATGCTGGTATCTGGTTCTGGAGACATCGAACTTACTAAAGATGGCAATGTGCTACTTCATGAAATGCAAATTCAACACCCAACAGCCTCTTTGATAGCAAAAATGGCTACAGCCTAGGGTGACATAACTGGCGATGGCACTACAGCCAATGTCCTCATCACTGGGAGCTGCTCAAACAAGCAGACCTCTACATTTCTGAAGGTCCTCGTCCCAGAATAATAACCGAAGGTTTTGAAGCTGCAAAGGAAAAGCACTTCAGTTTTTGGAACAAGTCAAAGTAAGCAAAGAGATGGACAGAGAAGCACTCATCGATGTGGCCAGGACATCTCTGCGGACTAAAGTTCATGTTGAACTTGCAGATGTCTTTACAGAGGCTATGGTGGACTCCATTTTGGCCATTGGGAAAAAGATGAGCCCATTGACTTCTTCATGGTTGAGACCATGGAGATGAAGCATAAATCTGAAACTGATACAAGCTTAATCAGAGGGCTTGTTTTGGATCATGGGGCGCGGCATCCTGATATGAAGAAAAGAGTAGAAAATACCTACATCCTCACAGGCAACGTGTCCTTGGAGTATGAGAAGACAGAAGGGAATTCTGGGTCTTTTACAAGAGTGCAGAAGAGAGAGAGAAACTAGTAAAGGCTGAAAGAAAACTCATTGAAGATAGAGTTAAAAAAATCATAGAACTGAAGAAGAAAGTCTGTGGTGATTCGGATAAAGGATTTGTCGTTATTAATCAAAAGGGCATTGACCCCTTTTCTTTAGATGCCCTTGCGAAAGAAGGTATTGTAGCTCTGTGAGGAGCCAAGAGGAGAAACATGGAAAGGCTGACTCTTGCTTGTGGTGGGATAGCTCTGAACTCCTTTGATGACCTGCATCCTGACTGTTTGGGGCATGCAGGGCTTGTCTATGAGTATACACTGGGTGAGGAGAAGTTCACCTTTATTGAGAAGCGTAACAATCCCCATTCTGTCACTTAACTGGTTAAAGGACCAAATAAGCACACACTGACTCAAATCAAGGATGCAATCAGAGATGGCTCGAGGGATGTCAAATGCTACTGATGATGGCTGTGTTGTCCCAGGTGCAGGTGCAGCAGAAGTGGCACTGGCAGAGGCTCTGATTAAATACAAGCCCAGTGTGAAGGTCAGGACTCAGCTTGGGGTCCAGGCATTTGCAGACGCCTTGCTCATCATTCCCAAGGTTCTTCTGCAGAACTCTGGTTTTGGCCTTCAGGAAACATTAGTTAAAGTTCAAGCTGAACATTTAGAATCCGGTCAGCTTGTAGGTGTGGATCTGAACACAGGTGAACCGATGGTGGCCGCAGAAATGGGTGTGTGGGATAACTACTGTGTGAAGCAGCTGCTTCACTCCTGTACTCTGATCACCACTAACATTCTCCTGGTTGACAAGATCATGAGAGCTGGGATGTCCTCTCTGAAGAGTTGAAGTCTGCCTGTGATGCTACAGAGTGCTGGGAGGAATGGTTATTTTTGTCCAAGCTTCAAGTGATTTGGTAAAGAATTTTCTCTTCCTGATTGGAGAAAAGGAGCAGGACATTTGACACCTATTCAAATTATAATACTGTAAATTTTTATTTAATTTTTTTGCATTGAGTGAACACACTCAAAGGAGGTCTTTTTAAAGGCACTGAACAAGATGTTTTCATTACAGGGATACAAAATTACATAATAAGGTAAGCATTGTTGTCTACCATGTATGTTCCTTAAGTGTTCTTTGAAATGTTGTAATGGTTTTCTCCTAAATAAGGCATGGTGTTGCATGCCTGTAAGCATAGCACTTTGGAAAAGAAAAAATCTGTAATATCTGTAACATCTGTAAGAAAAAGTTAGCTTAACACAAGTAACTCAGGGTTGAAGCCATTCTGGGCAAGACATGGCATGAGCCAGCCCAGAGAAAAAGGTTTCTAAAGATACTTTTAAACTGGGGTAAAATTTTTATATAATTCCCGACCTAAAAAACAAACTTCTAAAAGACAGGGTTTAAAACAATTTTTCTTTAATGAGGTATTGAAATAGTACCTCCATGTATTTGTATACAATAACTTTTCTTGTTAAAACTATAACATCAAAAATAATGATTTTTGATTTTAGAGACTAGATTGTTAAAACTGTTAAACACTGGTTTTGTCTTCTATAAACTATGGTTATGCTCTATGACTTCACTCTCAAAAAAGAAACTTTAGGATGGATTCCCTCACTCATCACAGCTGTCCTGCCTCCCCTTGTATTCTCCCGCCTCGTGCTCTCCTGCTACCGCCCCACAGAAATGCTTCGACTACCCACAGTCCTTCACCAGATGAGACCAGTGACTCCGGCCTATGCCAAAGATGTAAAATTTGGTGCGGAGGCTCGAGCCTTAATGCATATCTTTTAGCCAATGCTGTAGCTGTTACAATGGAGCCGAAGAGAACAGTGCTTATTGAACAGAGTTTGAGAAGTCCCAAAGTAACAAAAGATGGGGTCACTGTTGCAAAGTCAATTAATTTAAAGGATAAATACAAAAATATCAGAGCTGAACTTGTTCAGAATGTTGCCAATAACACAAAGGAAGAGGTGTGAGGATGGCACCACCACTACACTGTTCTGGCACAGTCTATTGCCAAGGAGGGCTTTGAGAAGATCAGCCAAGGGGCTGAGGAAGTCGAAATCCAGAGAGACCTGGAGGTCGGCTGTTGATGCTGTAATTGCTGAACTTAAGAAACAGTCTAAACCTGTGACCACCCCTGAAGAGATTGTTCAGGTTGCTACAATTTCTGCAAACGGAGACAAAGACATTGGGCACATCATTTCTGATTCAATGAAGGTTGGAAGAAAGGGTGTCATCACCGTGAAGGATGGAAAAAGCCTGAATGATGAGCTAGAAATTATTGAAAGCATGACGTTTGATAGAAGATGTATTTCCCCGTATTTTATTACCACATCCAAAGGTCAAACATGTGAATTCCAAGATGCCTACGTTTTGTTGAGTGAAAAGAAAATTTCTAGTGTTCAGTCCATTGTACCTGCTCTTGAAATTGCCAATGCTGATTGGAAGCCCTTGGTCACAATTGCTGAAGATGTTGATGGAGAAGCTCTTAGCACACTGGTTTTGAACAGGCTAAAAGTTGGACTTCAGGTTGTAGCAGTCCAAAGCTCCAGGGTTTGGAGACAATAGGAAGACCCAGCTTAAAGACATGGCTATCGTTCCTGGTGGTATGGTGTTTGGAGAAGAGGGGTTGAACCTAAATCTTGAAGATGTTCAAACTCATGACTTAGGAAACTTTGGAGACATCATTGTCACCAAAGATGATGCGATGCTTTTGAAAGGAAAAGCTCACATTGAAAAACGTAAAAGGAAAAGGTGACAAAGCTCATATTGAGAAGCATGTTCAAGAAATCACTGAGCAGCTAGACATCACAACCAGTGAATATGAAAAGGAAAAGCCTAATGAGCGACTTGGTAAACTTGCAGATGGAGTAGCTGTGCTGAAGGTGGGAAGGACAAGTGGCATGGAAGCCAGTGAGAAGAAAGACAGAGTTACAGATGCTTTCAATGCTATGCGAGCAACGTTTGAAGAAGGCATTGTTCTAGGAGGGGGCTGTGCTCTGCTTCGGTGCATCCCAGCCTTGGATTCATTAAAGCATGCTAATGAAGATCAGAAGATAGGTATAGAAATTATTAAAAGAGCACTTAAAATTCCTGCAGTGACGATAGCTAAGAATGCAATCTTGATAGTTGAGAAAATTCTGTAGAGTTCCTCAGAAGTTGGTTATGACGCCAAGCTTGGAGATTTTGTGAACATGGTGGAAAAGAGAATTATTGACCCAACAAAGGTTGTAAGAACTGTTTTACTGGATGCTGCTGGGGTGGCCTCCTTGCTAACTACAGCTGAAGCTATAGTGACAGAAATTCCTAAAGAAGAGAAGGACCCTGGAATGGGTGCAATGGGGGGATGGGAGGGGGTATGAGAGATGGCATGTTCTAACTCCTAGAATAGTGCTTTGCCCTTATCAATGAACTGTGACAGGAAGCTCAAGGCAGGTTCCTCACAGATAACTTCAGAGAGGTCACCTGAAGAAAATGACTGAAGAGAAGGCTGCCTGATCACTGTAACCATCAATTACTGGTTTCCTTTGCCGATATATAATGGTTTACTGCTGCCATTGTCCACACCTACAGATAGTTTATTTTGTATTTTTGAATAAAGTCATTTGTACATTCCTGAAAAAAGGAAACTTTATTTTGATATTGCAAAAACAACTTTTAAATATTTTAAATATTTAAATAATAAAGCTATGGGACACTTTACATTTTATTAAATATTTTCTTATAATGTCTTTATTAATATATGGTGGTTAAATGAAGGAAATTTTAATGAAAATAGCTATAATGATGATGGAAATGATGACTTTAAAAATTATAATGAACAACAATAATCATTTTGGACCCCTGATGAAGGAACAATCAATAATAGAAGAAGCTCAGGCAGTCTTTATGATGATAGTTGTGGATCTGATATGAAAATAAAGGATATAGTAACAAAAGATTTTTAATTTTAAAAATATAGCTACCAATTAATGCAATATGATGCCAATTAGATATACATTCCTGAGGTCATTTTGTCTTTTCCTTTTCATTACATTAGGTATATTGCCTGCAAATCATGTTAATGATTCCAGGAATAAAAATTAAGAAGTTTTAAGTTAAACTACCTTATGATAACAGCTTGTCTTAGTTAAAGGTTTTACTGCTTTGAACAGACATCATGACCAAGGCAAATCAATGACAACATTTAATTGGGGCTGGATTACAGGTTCAGAGGTTCAGTCCAGTATCGTCAAGGCAGGAACATGGCAGTGTCCAGGCAGGCCTGGTGCAGGCAGAACTGAGAGTTCTACATCTTCATCTGAAGGCTGCTAGCAGAATACTCACTTCCAGGCAGCTAGGATGAGAGTCTTATAACCCATACCCACAGAGACACACCTATTCTAACAGGGCCACACCTTCTAATAGTGCCACTCCCTGGGCCAAGCATATACACACCATCACACAGCTCTCTCAGCCAAAGTGCTTGCCATTTTCCCCAACTTGTTAACCCTTTCCTGCACTGATAGTATCATTAGCATAAATGTAATTAATTATACAGATAACTGTTATATTCTATAATGATATACCATATAAATGTCAGAGTCATGTTTATGGATTAAAAAGTTTTATTTTGATATTAAAAGAGGTTCAATTCAAAACTATGAGTTTTAAGGCTCAAACCTAACACAGATTGACAGTCAGTAACTTTATAAATAATCAAATCTTTTAATGTGTTCAGAAATATATTTGAAGTCATTCTAAGAACTGATGTAGTTAATTACAAGATTAAGCTTTATTTTGTCTCCTATTTTATGCTTGTAAGGTATAGTTTTGAGCAGATAACTAAAAACATACAAAGGCTGTTTAACTCAGATATGCTTGGTAGGAACTAGCCCTCAAACCCATCAGAGATCTGCTGAATATGACATTTATTTGTTTAAATTTACCATGAAGGACAGAGACTCCCTGATCCTAAGAGTGACCCCCCTGCGCCCCCAAGTTCTCCAAGAAGATATGGACATAATGATAAAGGACACCACTGGGTTGTGGAACCATAAACACTGGGCATAATTGCTTCAATGCCTTGCTCACTGCCAGGGCCCTGTATGAAACGTGGACAAACGGGACAAATGAAGAATTGATTGCCATGAGTTGTTTAAGACAAGGTGAGGCCAGTCTCTTCCATGTTCTTCCTCCACAGAAAAAGCCTCTTCGTATTCTAGGCCTGATGGCCTAAGACAGCCATTGCTGATGTGTGGCTCAGTGGCAGAGAGATCTATTGTAACAATGGAAAGCATAGATTAGCATTCCTCCAACGTCAAGGACAAACCATAAAGCAGGAGATTTTACTGACAAAGATATTGAAAAATGTTATTAAGAACAGTCACAGATTGTCTAGTTTGTCAATAAACAAGACACAGCAGATGTTGGTTCTTCACCTTTATATGGGGAAGTCAATTCTGGCAGAACACCAACCATGCTTCCACTAAGGTAGTTGATTGATAGTCACATTTAGGTAGAACAATGACTATGAGGAAAAAAATTACAGGCACTAGAATAGCTAGTTGAAGAGCAGCTGGAGGCTCAACATGTAGAGGGGTCCAACATATGTCTCTAGTAAAATGAAATATACTTTTTGCATATTATAACATAAAGCACATTACAGGTGTGCCACACAAACCTACAGAATGAGCAGTTGAGGAAAGCTCTAACACTTTCAGAGAGATGCTTAATAAACAGAAAGGGGTTACACAGACCCCTGGAGAGAGGTTACATAGTGTTTAATTAACGTTAATTTTTAAATGCTAATGAACAAAAACAATTGCTCTTGAGAGACATTGTAAAATATCTGCTGATCCCTCTACATGGGGAACAAGTCTGAAAGTGGCTGAGACATGAATGTCTTCAGCCAGGGCTTCAGCAAATCATTACCAACAAATCTTGTTGGCTACAGAATCCTCAGGACTTATTATTAATGCCAATCTTTCAAATGGCATGGATGGAAATTTATATTGCAGTTTGGTTATACAGGTCTGAACTGACATAGGGAAAGACAGATGCCTTTCCTCATTGAACATAGAGCAGAGAATAGCCTTTAGCTGATTTATGCACACTGCACATTCCACACATGTGTATTAGCCAGGGTTTCCATTGCTGTGAACGGACACCATAGCCAAGGCAACTCTTACAAGGACAACATTTATTTGGGGCTGGCTTATAGGTTCAGAGGTTCAGGCCATTATCATCATGGCAGGAGCATGGCAGCTTGCAGGTGGACATGGTGATGCAGGAGCTGAAAGTTCTACATCTTGAACCAAAGGCAAATAGAAGATTGACTTTCAGGCAGCTGGGAGGAGGGTCTCAAAGCCCACCTCCACAGTGACATATTTTCTACAGCAAGGCCACACCTGCTCCAATAAGGCCACATCTCCTAATAGGGCCACTTCCATGCGTCAACCATATTCACACCATCACAATGTGTTAATGCAGAAATGTATATTACTTTTTAAAAAAGATTTATTTATTTTATGTATATGAGTACACTGTCACTGTCTTCAGACACACCAGAAGAGGGCATTAGATCCCATTCCAGATGGTTGTGAGCCACCATGTGGTTGCTGGGAATTGAACTCAGGACCTCTGGAAGAGCAGTCAGTGCTCTTAACCGCTGAGCCAACTCTCCAGCCCCTGTATATTACTTTTAAAAGTTTACAGAGCAAAAGGACCAAACATCAAAGAAGACAAGCAACTCAGGTGATCAAGTCTCACAGAATCCTTCAATAGCTATTTCCTGAAATGTTTCATGAATTTTACAGGAAAGTGAGTGGAACTTGTGAATATCATCCTGAGTGAGGTCAGAGCCAGAAAGTCATGTGTGATGCGTACTCACTTATAAGTGGATATAAGTGCAGGATAACCATGCTACAATCCATAGACCCAAAGGAGGATGTGTGCACCTTACTCAGAAGAGGAAACTAAATAGTCATAGGAGGTGGATGGAAAGGGGGAACTGTGTGAGGAAGAGAACAGGGATGTCAATTAGGTGTGAGGAGATGGAGGGAGGGAGAAGGCTGGGAGTGAGAATGGAAATCAGCAGGGTCACCTCTAGTTGGAGACTTGGGACAGGAGAGGATATAGGGAGTCTATAGGTGTGACGCTAGCTGAGATTCCTACCAGAGGGGGATATAGAGACTGAAGAGGCCACCTCCTATAGCCATGCAGGACTTCCAGAGGAGGGCGGGAGTCATCAATCCACCCATAAAACCTTCAACCCCAAATTTGTCTTGCTTACAACATGTGCAGGGATAAGAATGGAGCAGAGACTGAGGGTACAGCTAACCAATGACTGCCCCCATTTGAGATGGATGCCATGTGAAAGAGTAAACTATTAATGATACTCTGCTATGCCTTCAGACAAGAACTGAGTATAACTCTCTCCTGAGAGGTTCCATCTGGCAGCGGTTGGAGGCAGATGCAGAGATCTACAGCCAAATATCAGACAGAGCTTGGAGAGTCTTGTAGAAGAATGGGAGATAGAAATGAGCAAGGTAGAAGGGTCAAGGACACCAAACGTAGACCTATATAATCAACTATCCTGGGACCCTAGGTCCCACAGAGCCTGGAACCAACCAGGAACCATGCACGGGCCGAACCTAGACCGTCTACACATCTGTGGCAAATGTGCAACTTGGTCTTCATGTGGGTCCCCTAACAAGTGGAGTGGGCTTGTCTTGCTCTCTGTTGCCTACCATTGGATCCCCTTCTCCCCTACCTTTGGGTCTCAGTAGGAGAGGATGTACCTAGTCCTGTTGGGACCAAATGTCCTAGGGTGGAGTGGTACCCATGGTGGGGGCTCCCCTTCTCTGAGGAGAAGGAAAGGGTGCAATGGGTGGAGGTATTTGTAAGGACTGGGAAGAGAGGAGGGAGGGGGCTGTGATGGGATGTAAACTGAATAAAAATATCTGCACACAGAACAACTTCAAAATGGCCATTTAAGATTGTCTAGTCTCACAGACTGTTCCAGTCAGGACTGCAATTAAAGCCTTGGACTTTTCCATCACACAGACACTAGACAGCCACTGTTACAGCTAGCTGTCTTAGGACTTGACTATCTATCTAATTTTCTTAGGGCCCCCAAAAGATGCTGCAACCCCCAGGCAGCAGGAAGCAATTTTATGAGAACAATGTCCCATTCCCAAGAGGTGGGTGGGTGGTTTTTGGTCATTTGATGTGTGGTGGATGTTAAGGGGGTGGGGGAGGAGGAAGAAGGGTTGACAGCAAGTTGTTAATGGTCTTGGTCAGGCAGGAACAAAGGCAATGAGGTTGGTTTCAGGAATCTTTTTCTCCTTTTTATTTCATCTATCCTTCTTTCTCTCCTATCTAGTATTAAGAGAAAAGAGGGGAGAAGGGATATAGGAAAAAGAGAGAAAAGGGATATAGGGATGACACGATAAATCACTCAAACTATTGAATCTAATTTTGAACTAAAGAGCATTAACAGGTCAATACTTTACATCGGTGTGGACTTTTGTATATTGATAGAAATTTAAGGTTACATTTTGCTGCAGCACGCTTTGCATGCACGTTTCAACTCTTAGGCATTGTACTTATGGAACTAATTTAAAGATGTAATGTAAAGTTCTAGTCCCTGAAAGTTACTGTTACAAAATATTAGGATAATTAAGAAATGCAAGTTTGTAGTCAGTCTGAAGTGGAAACTTAAGGGTTCTTTGGAAAGTCAGTTGTGTTGAATGGTGTTTTGCTGGGACGAACACATGAAGCAATGTTTTCCTGAAGTGGACACTGGTGAAAGACTAAGGCAGAGTTGTGACGGAATGTTTTCACTGAAGCAGACTGTCTTAGTTAGGGTTTTACTGCTGTGAACAGACACCATGACCAAAACAAGTCTTATAAAGGACAACACTTATTTGGGGCTGGCTTACAGGTTCAGAGGTTCAGTCCATTATCATCAAGGTGGGAGCATGGCAGCATTCAGGCAGGCATGGTGCAGGAGGAGCTGAGAGCTCTACATCTGCATCTGGATTGATAGTGGAAGACTGACTTCCAGGCAGTTGGGCGAGGGTCTTAAGACCATGCCCACGGCGCAGATCTTCCTGGTTGCTGCCACCGCGGAGAGCCGGTGGGCAGAACCCCGCGAGCGAACTTGAGCCTTGGGACCACAGGTAAGACTAACTTATCTGCTGCAAGTGACTTGCCTGGTGGAATCGGGACAACAGAGGCAGAATCCCTCTAGGACCAGGCACGTCCTGTGTTTACCGGAAGTCCACACCCGCGGATCCCGGCCCGCAGCAGCTCTCTGCTCCCAGAACCCGTGGGAGAGATACCTTACCGCCTGGTCAGGTGGGCACTCCTGAGGCTGCAGAGCGGAAGAGACCACGAACACTGCCCACCCCTGCCCACATCCCTGACCCAAGAGGAAACTGTACAAGGCCTCTGGGTTCCTGTGGTGGAGGGCCCAGGAGCAGCAGGAGCCCTGCCTGAGACACCGCCGGAACCTGAAGGAAACAGACCGGATAAACAGTTCTCTGCACCCCCCAAATCCCGTGGGAGGGAGAGCTAAACCTTCAGAGAGGCAGACCGCCTGCGAAACCAGAAGAGACTGCTCTCTGCACACATTACTGATTCCAGAGGAAAACACCGGAGGCCATCTGGAACCCTGGTGCACGGAGGCGGCGCAGATCTTCCTGGTTGCTGCCACTGCGGAGAGCCCGTGGGCAGAACCCTGCGAGCGAACTTGAGCCTCGGGACCACAGGTAAGACTAACTTATCTGCTGCAAGTGACCTGCCTGGTGAACTCAAGGCACAGGTCCACAAGAACAGCTGAAAACCTGTAGAAAGGAAAAACTACAGGCCCGAAAAGCAGAACACTCTGTCCCCATAACTGACTGAAAAGAGAGGAAAACAGGTCTACAGCACTCCTGACACACAGGCCTATAGGACAGTTTAGCCACTGTCAGAAATAGCAGAACAAAGTAACACTAGAGATAATTTGATGGCGAGAGGCAAGCGCAGGAACCCAAGCAACAGAAACCAAGACTACATGGCACCATCTGAGCCCAATTCTCCCATCAAAACAAACATGGAATAACCAAACACACCAGAAAAGCAAGATCTAGATTCAAAATCATATATGACCATGATGCTGGAGAACTTCAAGAAAGACATGATGAACTCCCTTAGAGAACAAGTAGAAGCCTACAGAGAGGAATGGCAAAAATGCCTGAAAGAATTCCAGGAAAACATAAATAAACAAGTAGAAGCCCATAGAGAGGAGACACAAAAATCCCTGAAAGAATTCCAGGAAAACACAATCAAACAGTGGAAGGAATTAAAAATGGAAATAGAAGCAATCAAGAAAGAACACAGGGAAACAACCCTGGATATAGAAAACCAAAAGAAGAGACAAGGAGCTGTAGATACAAGCTTTACCAACAGAATACAAGAGATGGAAGAGAGAATCTCAGGAGCAGAAGATTCCATAGAAATCATTGACTCAACTGTCAAAGATAATGTAAAGCGGAAAAAGCTACTGGTCCAAAACATATAGGAAATCCAGGACTCAATGAGAAGATCAAACCTAAGGATAATAGGTATAGAAGAGAGTGAAGACTCCCAGCTCAAAGGACCAGTACATATCTTCAACAAAATCATAGAAGAAAACTTCCCTAACCTAAAAAAAGAGATACCCATAGGCATACAAGAAGCCTACAGAACTCCAAATAGATTGGACCAGAAAAAAAAAACACCTCCGTCACATAATAGTCAAAACACCAAACGACAAAATAAAGAAAGAATATTAAAAGCAGTAAGGGAAAAAGGTCAAGTAACATATAAAGGCAGACCTATCAGAATCACACCAGACTTTTGCCAGAAACTATGAAGGCCAGAAGATCCTGGACTGATGTCATTCAGACCCTAAGAGAACACAAATGCCAGCCCAGGCTACTGTATCCTGCAAAACTCTCAATTAACATAGATGGAGAAACCAAGATATTCCATGACAAAACCAAATTTACACAATATCTTTCTACAAATCCAGCGCTACAAAGGATAATAAATGGTAAAGCCCAACATAAGGAGGCAAGCTATACCCAAGAAGAGGCAAGAAACTAATCGTCTTGGCAACAAAACAAAGAGAAGAAAAGCACACAAACATAACACATCCAAGTATGAATATAACAGGAAGCAATAATCACTATTCCTTAATATCTCTCAACATCAATGGCCTCAACTCCCCAATAAAAAGACATAGATTAACAAACTGGATACGCAACGAGGACCCTGCATTCTGCTGCCTACAGGAAACACACCTCAGAGACAAAGACAGACACTACCTCAGAGTGAAAGGCTGGAAAACAACTTTCCAGGCAAATGGTCAGAAGAAGCAAGCTGGAGTAGCCATTCTTATATCAAATAAAGTCAATTTTCAACTAAAAGTCATCAAAAAAGATAAGGAAGGACACTTTATATTTATCAAAGGAAAAATCCACCAAGATGAACTCTCAATCCTAAATATCTATGCCCCAAATACAAGGGCACCTACATACGTAAAAGAAACCTTACTAAAGCTCAAAACACATATTGCACCTCACACAATAATAGTAGGAGACATCAACACCCCACTCTCATCAATGGACAGATCATGGAAACAGAAATTAAACAGAGACGTAGACAGACTAAGAGAAGTCATGAGCCAAATGGACTTAACGGATATTTATAGAACGTTCTACCCTAATGCAAAAGGATATACCTTCTTCTCAGCTCCTCATGGTACTTTCTCCAAAATTGACCATATAATTGGTCAAAAAACGGGCCTCAACAGGTACAGAAAGATAGAAATAATCCCATGCGTGCTATCGGACCACCACAGCCTAAAGCTGGTCTTCAATAACAATAAAGGAAAAATGCCCACATATACGTGGAAATTGAACAATGCTCTACTCAATGATAACCTGGTCAAGGAAGAAATAAAGAAAGAAATTAAAAACTTTTTAGAATTTAATGAAAATGAAGGTACAACATACCCAAACTTATGGGACACAATGAAAGCTGTGCTAAGAGGAAAACTCATAGCGCTGAGTGCCTGCAGAAAGAAACAGGAAAGAGCATATGTCAGCAGCTTGACAGCACACCTAAAAGCTCTAGAACAAAAAGAAGCAAATACACCCAGGAGGAGTAGAAGGCAGGAAATAATCAAACTCAGAGCTGAAATCAACCAAGTAGAAACAAAAAGGACCATAGAAAGAATCAACAGAACCAAAAGTTGGTTCTTTGAGAAAATCAACAAGATAGATAAACCCTTAGCCAGACTAACGAGAGGACACAGAGAGCGTGTCCAAATTAACAAAATCAGAAATGAAAAGGGAGACATAACTACAGATTCAGAGGAAATTCAAAAAATCATCAGATCTTACTATAAAAGCCTATACTCAACAAAACTTGAAAATCTGCAGGAAATGGACAATTTCCTAGACAGATACCAGGTACCGAAGTTAAATCAGGAACAGATAAACCAGTTAAACAACCCCATAACTCCTAAGGAAATAGAAGCAGTCATTAAAGGTCTCCCAACCAAAAAGAGCCCAGGTCCAGACGGGTTTAGTGCAGAATTCTATCAGACCTTCATAGAAGACCTCGCACCAATATTATTCAAACTATTCCACAAAATTGAAACAGATGGAGCACTACCGAACTCCTTCTATGAAGCCACATTACTCTTATACCTAAACCACACAAAGACCCAACAAAGAAAGAGAACTTCAGACCAATTTCCCTTATGAACATCGCATTTAAAAATACTCAACAAAATTCTGGCAAACCGAATCCAAGAGCACATCAAAACAATCATCCACCATGATCAAGTAGGCTTCATCCCAGGCATGCAGGGATGGTTTAATATCGGAAAACCATCAACGTGATCCATTATATAAACAAACTGAAAGAACAAAACCACATGATCATTTCATTAGATGCTGAGAAAGCATTTGACAAAATTCAACACCCCTTCATGATAAAAGTCCTGGAAAGAATAGGAATCCAAGGCCCATACCTAAACATAGTAAAAGCCATATACAGCAAACCAGTGGCTAACATTAAACTAAATGGAGAGAAACTTGAAGCAATCCCACTAAAATCAGGGACTAGACAAGGCTGCCCACTCTCTCCCTACTTATTCAATATAGTTCTTGAAGTTCTAGCCAGAGCAATCAGACAACAAAAAGGAGGTCAAGGGATACAGATCGGAAAAGAAGAAGTCAAAATATCACTATTTGCAGATGATATGATAGTATATTTAAGTGATCCCAAAAAGTTCCACCAGAGAACTACTAAAGCTGATAAACAACTTCAGCAAAGTGGCTGGGTATAAAATTAACTCAAATAAATCAGTAGCCTTCCTCTACACAAAAGAGAAACAAGCAGAGAAAGAAATTAGGGAAACGACACCCTTCATAATAGACCCAAATAATATAAAGTACCTCGGTGTGACTTTAACCAAGCAAGTAAAAGATTTGTACAACAAGAACTTCAAGACTCTGAAGAAAGAAATTGAAGAAGACCTCAGAAGATGGAAAGATCTCCCATGCTCATGGATTGGCAGGATTAATATAGTAAAAATGGCCATTTTACCAAAATCGATCTACAGATTCAATGCAATCCCCATCAAAATACCAATCCAATTCTTCAAAGAGTTAGACAGAACAATTTGCAAATTCATCTGGAATAACAAAAAACCCAGGATAGCTAAAACTATCCTCAACAATAAAAGGACTTCAGGGGGAATCGCTATCCCTGAACTCAAGCAGTATTACAGAGCAATAGTGATAAAAACTGCATGGTATTGGTACAGAGACAGACAGATAGACCAATGGAATAGAATTGAAGACCCAGAAATGAACCCACACACCTATGGTCACTTGATTTTTGACAAAGGAGCCCAAACCATCCAATGGAAAAAAGATAGCATTTTCAGCAAATGGTGCTGGTTCAACTGGAGGTCAACATGTAGAAGAATGCAGATCGATCCATGCTTATCACCCTGTACAAAGCTTAAGTCCAAGTGGATCAAGGACCTCCACATCAAACCAGACACACTCAAACTAATAGAAGAAAAACTAGGGAAGCATCTGGAACACATGGGCACTGGAAAAAATTTCCTGAACAAAACACCAATGGCTTATGCTCTAAGATCAAGAATCGACAAATGGGATCTCATAAAACTACAAAGCTTCTGTAAGGCAAAGGACACTGTGGTCAGGACAAATTGGCAACCAACAGATTGGGAAAAGATCTTTACCAATCCTACAACAGATAGAGGCCTTATATCCAAAATATACAAAGAACTCAAAAGTTAGACCAAGAGGGAGACAAATAACCCTATTAAAAAATGGGGTTCAGAGCTAAACAAAGAATTCACAGCTGAGGAATGCCGAATGGCTGAGAAACACCTAAAGAAATGTTCAACATCTTTAGTCATCAGGGAAATGCAAATCAAAACAACCCTGAGATTTCACCTCACACCAGTGAGAATGGCTAAGATCAAAAACTCAGGTGACAGAAAATGCTGGCGAGGATGCGGAGAAAGGGGAACACTCCTCCATTGTTGGTGGGGTTGCAGACTGGTACAACCATTCTGGAAATCAGTCTGGAGGTTTCTCAGAAAATTGGACATTGAACTGCCTGAGGATCCAGCTATACCTCTCTTGGGCATATACCCAAAAGATGCCCCAACATACAAAAAAAAGACACGTGCTCCACTATGTTCATCGCAGCCTTATTTATAATAGCCAGAAGCTGGAAAGAACCCAGATGCCCTTCAACAGAGGAATGGATACAGAAAATGTGGTACATCTACACAATGGAATATTACTCAGCTATCAAAAAAACAACGACTTTATGAAATTGAGTAGGCAAATGGTTGGACCTGGAAAATATCATCCTGAGTGAGCTAACCCAATCACAGAAAGACATATATGGTATGCACTCACTGATAAGTGGCTATTAGCCCAAATGCTTGAATTACCCTAGTTGCCTAGAACAAATGAAACTCAAGACGGATGATCAAAATGTGAAGGCTTCACTCCTTCTTTAAAAGGGGAACAAGAATACCCTTTGGCAGGGAAGAGAGAGGCAAAGATTAAAACAGAGACTGAAGGAACACCCATTCAGAGCCTGCCCCACATGTGGCCCATACATATAGAGCCACCCAATTAGACAAGATGGATGAAGCAAAGAAGTGCAGACCGACAGGAGCCGGATGTAGATCGATCCTGAGAGACACAGCCAGAATACAGCAAATACAGAGGCGAATGCCAGCAGCAAACCACTGAACTGAGAATGGGACCCCGTTGAAGGAATCAGAGAATGAACTGGAAGAGCTTGAAGGGGCTTGAGACCCCATATGTACAACAATGCCAAGCAACCAGAGCTTCCAGGGACTAAGCCACTACCTAAAGACTATACATGGACTGACCCTGGACTCTGACCTCGTAGGTAGCAATGAATATCCTAGTAAGAGCACCAGTGGAAGGGGAAGCCCTGGGTCCTGCTAAGACTGAACCCCCAGTGAACTAGACTGTTGGTGGGAGGGCGGCAACGGGGGGAGGGTTGGGAGGGGAACACCCATAAGGAAGGGGAGGGGGGAGGGGGATGTTTGCCCGGAAACCGGGAAAGGGAATAACACTCGAAATGTATATAAGAAATACACAAGTTAATAAAAAAAAAATGATATTATCAATATTTAAAAAAAAAAAAAAAAAAAAAAAGACCATGCCCAGAGTGACACACCTACTCCAACAGGACCACAACTCCAGATAGTACCACTCCCTGGGCCAAGCATATTCAAACCATGACACAGACACAAGAGAAAGGATGTTCTGCTAAAGCAAGCATGTGGAAGAACACGAGTTGAAGGATTTTTTTGCCAAGGACGTGCATGTCTTGGTCTGCCTTACGTTGTGTAGTTGAGCTCCATTAGTTGGGACTCCATAGAGAGAAATACACCAAAAAACTTCTGGTGGTGTACTGCAGTTTTCTGGCCACTTCCTCAGACTTGGGTTGATAGGAAGAGTGATATCAGCTGGGACAGATGTATGTGCTGAGGCAAGACACGTGGAGAGCATGTGATGTTTGAAGAGAGTATAAATACAACTTGATGGACAGTGACAAGGCTGAGCTAGGCTTGCTTATAGAGCTAGCTGTGCAATGCTTGTGGGTCTCGTGTCTTTGCTGAACTTTGCTTCACCGTGAGAGGCACAACTGTGCAGAGGCTGAGGCCTAGCTGTCTCTGCTAGGTCATGGCACCACTGCTGATTCATGTTTGCTATCTACACTCTACCAGTCTTGACTGCTGGTGTATCTGTGAGGTGTTTGCGAGTGGATGGAGCTGCAGGTGCCAACCTGTGAATTGAACGGCCGATTTCCAGTCAACACAGATGGGAGCTGCTCCAAAGAACCTTTCTAAACAGCTCCACTCCCTGTAGCTTTCCTTTCCCACTACCTCTGGTGAGTGGTGGGCTACAAGGGAGGTTAAAGCATTTAAGAACCATCATTAAAAATCAGGTTTGAAAAAATTAGTTACACCAGTCAAACTTGTGTTCATGTTCTGTATTAGTTTAGATAACTACAGATATAACCATTTTTAGTCTCCTGTACAAGTTTTCAAAGTTAAACAGATAGTAAATAGTTAGAAAGAAGCAATGTTTGCCTATTCAGATGCACTGTAGATAGACAAACGCTCTTCAAATACTTCAGAAATCTACGGACTGTGGCATCTAAAGATTTTGTTATTAACAAGGCTTTTCTTGACAGGTGCTCCTGGCAGCACCCCCATTCTCCTTCAAAGAAGATAATGGGCACCAGAGAACCCCCCTATGGAGTGTACTTCAAATGTGGCAAAACTAGCCACTGGGCAAGAAAGTACCCTTCCCTTACCTCAACTCCTGACAGCATGCTGTCCAAGCTCTGGACAAGCAGGACAAGGAAGCTGACTGCCACAGCTTGCTAAGTAGGCAAGTCCTTCCATGTTCCTGCTTCACAGGTAAGTCTGTCAGATATACTGAAGGAAGACTGAAAAATGAATGCTCTAACATTACAGAGGAACCTTGGCTGACTGTACAGGTAGCTATCAACCTCTGTCATTTCTGCAGTTTTGGAAGCTGCTTGCTCTGCACTTCCTGTCTACTCAGATAATATTTATCCATCTCAGGTCTCTGACAGGGTTGAGGACTAGATAGTTATAGTCTCACAATTAAGCTTAAATTGTTTAGGATTTAAGAACATGTTTTAAGGTCTAAAAATGTATTTATAGGCTGATAAATGTAAGTTATGATAGAAAATGATTTAGGTATAGAACCTTGGACTCACCAAGATAGGATAGGTCTTATTAGAATGCTTTCTCCAGGGTTGCTGTCTTACTTAGGGTTTCCTTGCTGTGAAGACACTGACCAAGGCTCTTATAAAGGCCAATATTTAATTGGGGATAGATTACAGGTTCAGAAGTTCAGTCCATTGTCATCATGGTGGGAAGCATGGCAGTGTGCAGACAGACATGGTGCTACAGAAGGAGCTGAGAGTTCTACATCTTGATCTGAAGGCAGTCAGTAGGAGCCTCTGGGTCACATTGGCCAGACTTGAGCATGTATATGAGACTTCAAAACCCCACCTCCACATTGATAGACATTTTCTAACAAGGCCAATAAGGCCACACCTCCTAATAGTGCCACTCCCTATGAGCCAAGCTTATTCAAACCACTACAGTTGCCATGCAAATGGACTGGACATTGTCAATATAATTCTTACCTGATAATTTTCATACCTGTTCTTGCTGTATATAGTTTATTGATATTTTAGGAAGAGCCTTTTATTGGACCGGAAGGAGAGACGTTGGGGTGATGTTTTTATGCAGAGTGCAAAGATTGTCTATGTATTATATAAATGCTGATTCCTGATTCAGCAAAGATCTGATTACAGGCCAGACTTTGCTATTGTTGAGTCTTATCTGTCTCAGTGCTTCATAAACACTCCCTCCCTCACCCGATTGGTTAAAAAAAGAATGGAAAGGCCAAGAGCTGAGGCAAGAGGAGGAGGCAGGAGTTCCTGCAGAGACAGGGAGACCAGGAAAGAAAGAAACATGGGCAGGGAGGCAGAGGAGCAGGCAGGAACCAGGACCAAGATTGAGAGATAATGAAACATGGGACAGTACTTGGCCAGGACAATACTGGCCAGGGCAGTATTGTCGGGCTAGAGTAGCTAATAATCTGCCCGGCTATAGTGCCGAAGCTATTATAAATATCTTATAACTATGTTTATTATTATAAATATAGTAGGTCTTTGTGTCATTATTCAGAACTGGCGCTGGCAAAGAGAGGACTACAGTTATGTGTGTGTGCCTGCACGCACGTGCACACAGGTAGTGGTGATAAGGTACATGCCTATGTAAATGTACAAAAGGTCCTACCATTCCCATTAGAAGGTATTTCTCCAGTATAGACATACATAATTGCATAAGAATACTTTTTGATGGCATTGCTCACGATAGTAAACATTAAGAACCTAAGTGCATGCTTATCTGTGTGTATGCATATCTGTGTGTGAAGGTGTGTGTGCACATGTGTCAGTTTTCAGGCCAGAGTTCAATGGCAGATGTCTTTCTCAGTCACTCTCCACCGTACTGTTTTTGAGATAGGGTCTCTCACTGAACCTAGAGTTCTTGGTTTAGTAGATTAGCTGGCCAGCAAACCCGGGAACTTCCTCTTTCTGCCTATCCAGTAACGGAAATTATATACCCATCCCGTGCTTCTGGCTTTTTATGTAGTTGCTGGGGATGGAACTCAGATTCTCATGGTTGTACAACAAGCACTTTTCTGACTCAGTCATTCCCCGAGCCCTGAAAGCACAATTTAAAAGCCAGCCCCTAAGGACAATTTAAACATATATTTTGTTATATATTTACCATCTAGATGTTTAAAAGAATGAATAGTTCTGTACTTTGTGGTTATAGTGGGTAAGACTACAGGTGTGAGCAGGTGTGGTGGCACATGTAATCCCAGCTCTGGGGACTCTGAGTTAGAAAATTGTGGAGGCCAGCCTGGTCTAAACAGTGAGTTCCTGGTTTAGACAAGGTTCCCTCGGAATAAGAGTGAAAGCAATATGGTAGAGCTCAGTTTGTATCCCTGTGACAGAGTGCTCCTCTAGGGCTGCCTAACTAGTCAGACTGAATCAAGTAAGAAAACAAATGTATTCAGAGTACTGACAGCATAGTTCAGTGGTAGAAGCCTGTTTAGTATGTACCAGGCATTGGGGGCCATTCCAACACAGCACAACATGCTATAATACAGGTACAACGGAATACAACACAGCCAGACGAAACCAAACCACTCCAATCCACTGTCTAGACTCAAGCCTCCACTCCTCATTTACTTTCTAGTTTGTGGTGCTGTGGCTGTGTCCCTGAATCACTCTGTGCCACAAAGATCCCACTTCATAAACCTGTTGAGAGGAGTATTTGAGTCCAATACTTCATTTTGTACCAGGAAGAATTAACACTTTATTAACCACGATTATTATCAGTGATATGGAAAGGGTACTTGTGAGGTTTTAATTGGTACGATGATAACACACAATAATATGTACAACAAGATTCCACTGCTTTGGTTAAAAATCTCAGTGTACACACACGCCGGTGATTTGCACATGTGGAGCCTGGAATTTCCATATATGATAAGTTGCTAATTATTCTTGTCTAAAGGCTAACATTGCCTCAGCGACTGTACTGGCTGGTTTTGTGTGTCAACTTGACACAAGCTGGAGTTATCACAGAAAAGGAGCCTCAGTTGTGGAAAGGCCTTCAGGAGACCCAGCTGTAGGGCATTTTCTCAACTAGTGGTCAAGGTGGGAGGACCCAGCCCATTGTGGGTGGTACCGTTCCTGGGCTGGTGTTCTTGGCAAGCTGAGCAAGCCAGGGGAAGCAAGCCAGTAAGAAACATCCCTCTATGACCTCTGCATCAGCTCCTGCTTCCTGACCTGCTTGAGTTCCAGTCCTGACTTCCTTTGGTGATGAACAGGAATGTGGAAGTGTAAGCTGAGAAAACCCTTTCCTCCCCAACTTGCTTCTTGATCATGATGTTTGTGCAGGAATAGAAACCCTGACTAAGACAAATTGGTACCAGCATAGTGAGGTATTCCTGTGACAACCTGACCAGGTTTTGGGGAGGACTGTGGAAGAACTTTGGAACTTAGAGCTAGAAGAGCTATAGGGATGTTAGGAGCTTTGAAGATAATGTTAAGAACAGTGCAGAAGATGGAGGCCTGGCTTCTGAAATTTCATAGGGAAGATTAAAGACTCTTGTCAGGGCTATGTTGTTTTGATTGTGAAGATTCTGTGGTTTTGGTTAGCTGGGGCTGAAGAATCAGCTGTGATTAACAAGATACCAGAACTACTAAAGCAAACCTTTGCAGTACTGGAACTATTGATACTTGTCAGCTGGAGCTAAGAAATTAGCGGTGATTAAGAAGAGAACAGCATCATTGAGGTGAAATCTTCTGGGAAGTGTTTGAGAATACAAAGAGGCTGTGTTCCAGAGATAGCCAAGGTTGTACCTTGTGCTGTGACTGAACTTGGTAATGTGTAAGCGTCACCCAGGTGGTACTGGTTTTGAAGCATGAAGGGGTCATGAAGAGCAGTTGAGGCTGGACACTGTGAGAGGCCATGGAAGACCATTGGTGAAGGTGCAGCCTCAGTTGCAGTTGATGGCCCAGGTCTGAAGGGGTCATGCAAAGGAGTTGAGGCCTGGCACCATGAAGAGAGCCTGTGAGAGGCTATTGGTGAAGCCTAGTTGCAGCAGAGGACCCCAGCATATTGGAGATGCCAGTACCATGAGATACCGTCCCTGCGCTGGTGGTCTTGGCAAGCTGAGCAAGCCAGGGGAAGCAAGCCAGTAAGAAACATCCCTCTATGGCCTCTGCATCAGCTCCTGCTTCCTGACCTGCTTGAGTTCCAGTACTGACTTCCTTTGGTGATGAAATGCAACGTGGAAGTGTAAGCTGAATAAACCCTTTCCTCCCCAACTTGCTTCTTGGTCATGATGTTTGTGCAGGAATAGAAACACCGACTAAGATAGTGACCATCTTTTACTTGGTTTTTATTCAACATGGCTATGAAAGGATCCACCTGAAATTAAGGAAAGACACTTTCCCTAACCAGTCATTGTGAGACAGATACAAGGCACTCACATCTCTTTGAGCCTCCTTTTACTAGAGGTTGAGTAACATTAAACGCTGTGAGGTAGGTGCTGGTTCGCAAAGGGCCTTTAATGTAAATACTCTTTCATATCTTCTCCTTTTAAATGGTCAGAGCTGTCGTGACTGAGCCTCTCGCCATTTGACAGACAACTGTTAAGGTTCTTCCCAGGTATTGGACTGCTTTGACTAGGAAATGTCAGTCAAGCGGTCCCTTTCAGGGGATTATGGCAGGACAGCTCTCATGGTGGCCTGGCAGCTTTGGACACTGCATTGAAACCGAGGACATTCAGCTGTAGTTTTGAGCATTATGACGATATATGCTCTAAAGGTCTCATTTTAGGCTTGTCCGTCCTAGTCAGCTTGCACTAGCTCTTGGAGACATCACTTTCAACAGGGTAAGTCTCAGTGACATTTTGATGGGGCTACCTATCTTGGGCTATGTCTGCTTAGGCCAAGGGGAACACGTTCCCTGGTGACTCAGCAAAAAGCTCTTAATTGACACACACAAACTAGGTCATGATTGCTAAACACAAAGCTTTGACTGGTGGGGCTAGAAGCTGCTTTTAAACATGCTCCACCCTCTTTCTGGCTCTAAAAGCAGCCTGCTTCTTAGTCTCATGGGGTCAGTTTTGAAGGCTTCTTTTCCATGTATTATTTCTGTATTATATTAGGCTCCTATAAAATCTCTCTAGAGTGGCCCTTCATTGGCCCACACACAGTCTTTACTACAGGTAGAGCAGGCTGAACTTGTTGCATAGAGAGAAGACAGTACTGGGGTGGTGTTCAGCCCGAGCAGGGGTACTAAACAGAAGAGGTGGAGGCAGCAGCGGGAGTGAGAAAGTAACTGGAGAGCTTCAGAGAGCAGCTCATGGCAGGAAACTGTAGAGAGAAGAGCCCGAAGGTAAGGAACCATGAAGAGCTGAGTCAGTGAGGCTGAAAGCCCCTTCCATGGAAGACTTGTAGAGAGAGCTGACCAGGGTTCAGAGCCAAGCATCCTGATAATTGAAATTTGCTGCTGTAACACCAGCTGCTGGGTTCTGTGCCTAGAGTGATAGCCTCTGATCTGAGTTCCTAAGGTTCCAAGTCTCTGGCTGAGCAATTTTGAAGCAAAAGACCCCTGACTAAGGCTTGCTTTGACCTGAGCACCTACATGTATAGTATAAGCCTCTGGCTTTTAAAACTTACAGTCATACACCTCTGGGTCTCAGGCTGGACTATATGCCTCTGAGTCAGTAAGCTTCTAATGCTCAAGAGCTCAGGAAGGCTAACACTAAGGAAGCTACTCTTGACACTTTGAGATTTTATTTTATGTGTATGGGTGTTCTGTCTGCACACGTATGTTTGTTCACCACATGCATGCAGTGCCCACAGAGGTTAGAAGGTATCAGTCAGATCTTGTGAAACTTGAGTTATAGATGGTTGTTAACTGCCATGTGGACCCTGGAAAGTGAACAAGGGTCCCCTTGGAGGGCAACCATGCTTTTAGGCTGAGCTGTCTCTAGCATCTATTTTTGCCGTCTCTGAACATCTAAGTGAATCAAAAAGACCCTTGGCCAGCCTTTCACGACATTTGGCCTGCTTTCCTATAGTACATAACTAGGAGAGTGTGTATGCATCAAACTGCTGACAAGTTTTGAATTATTTCTTAGGAGTAAACACAGGGGATAATGGTACTGGGAGGGGTAGAGACATATTCCTATACTTCAGTATTATGCATTAATGACCACTGCACACTTATTTTGGAAGAAATACCGAACCAAAGAGCAAGAATGTCCACTAAAAAGGGACTGAGGTTCAGAGAAGTATGTAAATCTATAGTCAGTTTCAAGTCCCCAGGAGGGAGAGGAATCATGGAGCTGGTCTGGAGAGTAGCATCAGATTGGGGAATATGGGAGTAAGGGTGGGGAGAAGGTAAATATACTCTCCAATCATTAATAAACATGATGGTAATGTAGTTCTTTGAATTAACATTGAAAAATGTTTGTGGGGGTTGAAAACATTTACCTAGAACCTTGATCCCCACCTGTGTTTGTTTTTCTGTCACTGTGAAAAATGACCATTTAAAACAAGTAAAAATATATTTGGCTCACAGGTTTAGAGGTTTGGTACATGGTCACTTTGTTCCATTGCTGTGAGGTGACTTGAGGTGAGGCTGGACACCTGGCAGGGTGTGTGTAGTGAAATAAAGCAGCTCCTCTCATGGCAAACAGGAAGCAGACAGCAATGACAGGAAGAGACCATTGCAACACAGACCCTAAGGACACACCTCCAGTGACATATTTCCTTCAATTAGCCCCACCTCTTGCTTTTCCATGGGCAATGAAACTGTGCAATCATCATTAACCTCTGATTAGGCTAGACTCTCAGGATCCAATTATTGTCCCAAAGTCCAGCATCTGGCAAAACAAGCATTAGAGAAGGAGCGTCTGCGTGTGACCATATCCATGTTTTATCACTATGAACCAAACTGTACCTGGTGCTGTACCTTAGATCTTGAAACATCAACAAATCTTACATTTCATAATTTTTCTCTTGGGTATGAGATGGATGAGGTATCTGAACAAGAGAAAGGATTCTTATTTTTTATGATAATTATAAAGATAATGTAAATTTCTTTGTAAATGTAAAATTACTACAGGAAGTAAGATGTTAATTTCTTTGTAAGTGTAAAATTACTACAGGAAGTAATATCGTTGGTGTTTGTTGCTATTTCGCACTTGTCTGTGTTATATTCGGAAACGCATGCATTCAAATTTCAAGGCATTGCTAGAGCCCTGGGGATTCCATTTTGGGGGAATATATGCAATTTCAATTCATTTTTAGGGTCTCTATTATTTTTTTCTCTAAAAAAAAAGCATTTGATCTGGACCTAATTTCTTCGTATTCATATAATCCCTTGATTTGAATTCCATTTTGCAGCTGTACACGACCATAAGACCTCGTGGATAAACTAGAGGCTTAAAGTTAAAAGTCGGGATTTCCACTAAACTCGGGTTAAGAGGAAGGAATCTAAACCACGTCTTGGTAGCTCAAATATAGTGGTTCCCGGCTCGCAGCTCGCTCGGGAGGCTAACATTGTTAGATGGGCATCCCTCAGTGCGATCTCTCGGTGCAGGTCCCTCTGTGCTCTAACTTCGGGGTTGCTCGGAGGCTCGGCCTGAGTCAGCGCGGCGGCCGAGAAGTTGGGCGCGAGGTGCAGGGCGGGGCTTCCTCCTCCGACTCGAGCCCCGCTCTACTTTTCCGAGTCCGCGTCTCTTCCTCCGTCCGGGCGCGTGTTCCTTCAGCTCCGGCCAGGCGGAGGCCAGGCGGACGTGACAGCCGCAGACCTTCAACGCCAGAGCCTGGGGCCGCACGCCTCGGGGAAGCTCTCTGGCTCAGCTCGGCCGCCCACAGGCTCTTCAGGAGCGGCCGCGGGTCTCCTCAGGCCCGGCCCATCCTACACCTCGCTGGTCGCCGCAGCATCCCGAGCTATGGAGACCGGCTCCGACTCAGGTCAGAGGCCGCGTGCGTGCGGCTGAGGGAAGAGGCTGAGGTGGGGTTGGCCCGCCGCGTCTCCGCTCCGCGCTGGGGAAGCTTGGCGGCGGCAGGTGGGCAGGACGAGGCGCGAGCGAGCGAGGGCGGGCGCGCGGGGGGAGGGGGAGGATGGCTCAGCTCTTTCTAAATATAAGAGCCGGCGAGAGGCGAGCAAGCCGGGCGCCGAGCCGAAGAGCCGCCGCGCGGTCTCTTGGCCGCACGGGTGGCAGTGGCGGCGGCTCCTCAGAGGCGCGAGGCTGAGGGGAGCTCCCGAGTCGTGAGCTCGCGAGGCGCGGCGAGAGCGACGCTCGCAACGCGGAGGACGCAGGCGGCGGGCGGGCCTCGAGGGCGCAGCGCGACCCGCGTGAGAGACTCAAGGCGGCCCCGGGCCCCTGCGACACGGCACAGCGACGGCCGCGAGCCCCCCTCGCCGGCCGTCCGCCCCTCCCTCGCTCGCTCCCGGGCGCAACATGGCTGCGGCTGCCGCCTCCGCCTCCCAGGACGAGCTGAGTAAGTGCGGCGCAGAGCCTGCGGCCGTGAGCCGGACTCAGCTCCACGCAGGGCCGGGCTCGGCCGGACACTGGAGGCTGGTGGGACGCGGGGCCCGGGCAAGAGGGCGTGCGGTGGTCTCGGCGTGCAGGGGGCTCGGGCACTTGGGCCTGGCTGGAGGGCGGGCGAACGGGCGAGCCGCCGCCGCGGGCGCTTGTAGGCCTCAGGTTTGCACTGTCACGTCGTGAAATTGAAACCAGAGCTCTGGGCATAGCTAGCCCTGCTCGAAATCTGCTTCGGCCCGGGCTCTGGGGGATCCCGGTCTCCTGACTTGCTACCGGAGCTGGCGTGCGGCCTGTCGCCCTAGGTCGGACAGTGTCCACCCGTCCGTCCCGTCTGACCCCCGCATGTCCCCAGATTCTGACTGACGGGCGACTTCTGGAAATGGAGCTTTTGGGAAGGGGAGAGGGTGCCTTTTCCCCCTCACGTCCAAGGAATCAGCAGAAAGGTCACAGATAGGAGATGACTTTCAGGTTGAAGCAGTAAAGACCAATAAGGCCGCTATTAATGGTAGAAAAAAAGGACCCAAAACGCGGGGTGACTGAGCTGTCAGAAAGGAGAGACAATCCCACTCCATGCCAAGCGTTGCAATTTTCCATGGGATGACGATCCAAGCTCTCTGGGAGCAGTGGTCACTCTTAGTGCCAGGCCGCCCAGCCTGCTGCCAGTGTTCCACTCTATGCTTTGTGGGAAGTGTAGTTCTAGGATGTTGTCGGCCTATTCTGGGGTCATAAATATTCAATTTTCATGGAATATGTAGAATAATTTATTTCGTTTTGGGTGGTTAATTCAAACGCTTTAGGGTATTTAAGAGCACCCTCCCCCCCATGTTGCCCTTCAGTAAAGACTAAAGAAGAAAGGTGCTATTTGGGAATGATGTATATTTTAAATGCCGGGATGGGTGAGGTGTTGTAAGCTTATGTTTGTGAAGCTTATGTTATTAAAGCGTCTCAATCGCCATGTGAAAGTAGTTAAACTTAATTCATGTTTCTTTGGTGCTTGGCAGTTGAAAGCTACTTTTATGAATGTGATCTCACTTTTGCCCTCATAACAACCTTGTGTGACAGGTAGGTAGGAATTATCCTTGGTTTAAAGAGGAGGCATAAACGTTTAGAGGGATTAAGTTCCTTGCTGCTTTGAACTGGTGGAGCAGGAGTACTAGTTGCTGAAGTAAACGTTTGGTATGACTCTGGGAAGAAAGAAGAATCTGAGGAGAGCAAGATGAGGTCTCAGGGTGAGGAAAGGTAGATGTAGGGTAGCCACAACGTTGAGTGTTTGCCTGTCAGTCCCAGTGGAATCACCACTTGACCTTTGAAGAGACCAATTTCTCAATTTTACTTCTCAGTATTTTTATTGTGGTAAGATACACATTACAAAACTTATCATCTAACCATGTTTTAAGTGTGTAGTTCAGGGTCTTTGTGTACATATGCTCTGTTGTTCGATCACCACCTTCATCCATCTTCAGAATTCCTCATCTTGCAAGACTGAAATTCTGTACTTGTTAAACAACTCTCCTTTCCCTCCTCTTCCTTGCATCCCCTGGCAGCTACTTTTCTGCTTTTGTCTCTGAACTTCCCTAGCTAACTGTTCACTGTGCTTGTTTTGGAGTGTGGTTGTTTTATTTTATTTAGTATAATGCCTTCAAAGTTTGTCCTTGCTGTAACATCTGCCATGACTTTCTTTTGTAAGATTGAATAACGCACCCTGGCATGTAATACATTTCTTACCCATTCATCTCTCTATGGACAAGTTGCTTTCAAATTTTAGTTGTCATACATAATGCTGCTCTGGTCCTTCCTTCAGTTCTTCTGGGAATATACCCTTAACTTTTGAGGAACTGCCATTTTTTGGTTTGTCGTTTGTGGCTCTGGGGATCGAAGACAGGAATGTTCACTTACTAGGCGAGTGCCCTACCACGAGTTACCCTCACTCCCAGCCTGCCATTTGTTTTCCCAGTGACTGTAACCACTCCCACTCCCACCATCATTGCATAAAGGCTTTCACTGCTCCATAGCATTGCCAATAATTATTGTTTTCTGTATTCTCACTAGTACCATTTTAGCAGACATCAGGTCATCTGATATCAATCAGGAATAAAAAATATGTATTTTAAAATTGATATATCTCATGGTGTTTGGGTTTCTGTTGTAACACTAAATTAACATTTCAGTTACTGGTAGAGATGGGAAAGAAAATGAGAAAGAATTAACAATTTGGAGTGGCTCACGTGTTTCTGTATCTACAGTCTGTACCTGTATATCAGGTACCTGTTAAAATGCTGATAGTATTTCTGGTTAAGGGATTTATTGACATTAGCAGCAAATGTTAAGTTAGGAACACATAGTCCAATTCTAGCTGTTCTGTTTTCTTTGGTCAGATTACCAAAGAAGTGTGTTGCTTTAGCCTCTGTTTTTATTCTGGAGAGATTAAAGACTTGATATTTGGTACCATAGAATAAGGAGATCATATACATGTACACAGGTTAAGACATATCAAATGAGGATGGCAACATTTCTGGCAATCCCAAGCACTTATAAAGCTGAAGCCAGAGTGAGTAAATAGTAAGAGCCCTCGGCCCTCCCCCCTCCGGTCCACAGAAGCAATTTTTTATTTTCAGTAAGAATGGCAGTATTAAGAGGAGATGAATAGTAAAGGTGCCTTGAGGACTCAAAGAAAAAGGCATCTGGTGGTATTTTACTGTTTTTGAGATTGGGCTTGTTATGTTGCACATGCTAGTCTCCAACTCTTTGGGTCCAGTAATCTTCCTGCCTCAGCCTCCAGAATGCTAGGACTAGTACTAACCACAGGCTGTTACTACTGTGTCTGGCTTTCTGTATAATACATGATAATAGCATTCCTCTGGGTGGCAGCATCGGTTTTTATCCTACTAGTTTATTATGGAACGCAACACTCAGAGAAACTGAAAGTGAATACACACACACACACACACACACACACACACACACACACACACCCCACCTGGTGGCATAATGTTCAGTTACATTAAGTCCTCTATCTTTCATATACACAGCCACTTTTAATTATATTGCCATAGTACACTGTAGGAGCTCCTGAGTAGCAAAACTGACATTCACTACATTCTTCCTTCTGTTATCCCTTCTTTCTTTCCCCTCATCCCCCTTGAAACAGGGTGTGAGTATATTGTCCAGGCTAGCCTCAAACTATTGGCTCTTTTACAGGCATGCAATACCATGCCCAGCCTTTGGTTGATTGAATGATATAGACCTTTGAACTTGGAAGTGACTAAAAGGTAGGAAGACGAGATAGTCTTCAGTTTTGTTAGATTTTATGTTCTTTTTAAAAAAATATTTAAATCATATATTTTTCTTCAAATCATATGGTTATAACAGAATAATAGTAAAACTAATGTTTTTTTGAGAGTAACTACTCTCTTGTACTCTAGAGAGGCCCTCCAGTTTGTACCTACTTACTGATTCCTGAGTAACTGAGTTTGGTGCTGTCAACCAAATGGTACTATTATCTTCGAGCATAGTTAGGGCTTGAACTTAGGTTCTTTGATTTAAAAAATTATGTCAGTTCTGCTCTGTCAGAGGTTAATTTCCTTACAGTTATACTGTAAAGAAGTAGTTATATTTTTCAATTTTTTTCTTTTAGTTTCTTGTGTAAGGATCAGAATCAGGGTGAGTATGCTGGAGAAAGCTTCTATTGTGCCAGTGTTCTATGTTTGATGAACAGAATGTACTTTTGGATAGTATGTGGAAAGAGAGATTAATTAGTTCATATTAAAAGTATTTTTAAAATCTACTTTGTAATTACTTATGCCTGGTTTTCTTTGTATTTAGGCTCATATTTGCAATTGGAGTGAATTCAATAGAGGGCAGATAGCTAGATTTTATTCTAACATTATCCTTTATTAGTTTATGGAAAAACCAGCACTGTAACTGATTGAGTAGCTGGGAGAAGTGCTCCTGATATAGGAAGAAAGGACTCAAGAGTTTTTGATTGGACAACTGCTTAGTAGTTTCATGGCCTTGGCTTATAACTGTTAGGCGTCATTCAAACCTGATCTTTGTTGGGTTATAGACAACTCTTTAAGAAGCAACATATAATCTTAAGATCAATTTGATCTTAGGCACAGCCATGTGAAATCTTAGTGGTATCATATAATCAACATTTCCAGCAATCTTCAGAGTGGTTTTTTTTAGAGGGTATGTGGCAAGCTGGTATGTAGTTGGGTAGTTGAATAATTATTTGGTCATACAGAAATAGTGCTTCAAAGCTAATCATTGTAATCACAGATATAGACTATTGAGTTGAACTTTGTAGAAAGGCTGTCAAGCTCATATCATTGAATTTTGGTTACTTAAGCAAATAGGAAGTTAAGTTAAAATGGAAAATGACTACAGGATTTCTCTTTCTCTCACTCTCTCTTATCCTACAGTTTATTACTACTCTATTCTTTTTGAATTATGCTTCAGGTAAACAATAATTTTAATAAAGGCCAATGACAACAGTTGGCATGGAGATACTGGTCTTGTTCAGAAGATAGGTGTTAAAACTGTAGGCAGTGCTAGTGTGCTCAGATGGTTTGATCTAGTTGTTGATTTCTCCTTTCAGTCCTGACCAAGACTCTGCTTTGATGACTGCTATCTTGTATTACATGTTTTATCTACATATTTCCCAATTCAGTAAGCAGACTTTTAAGATCGAGTGAATAATTTTTGGTTTTGTCTTTAGAGTGCTTATAGTTAATTAGACACTGATTTATATTGTCAGTATAAATAGCTAATATGAAGCATGATATGAAAAATGTTTAATATGGGTCTTTGGAAACTTCAATGAATGAGTATAGTATTCTAGGGTCTAAGGAATAATAGCTTAAATTGAAACATGGAAGAAGAGCGATAATCATGCATTTTAAGAAAAGGCTAAATAAGTCATATGAGGGGAATAAAGATGTGTTTTCTGTGGCTGTATGAAGAGCTAGGAAAAGAAATAAACTTGGTAGTCTGAGATTTGGTAAATAGTGCCTTCATTTTTTGGGATCTAGAACAAATTACTTTTCTGAATATTCCTTCCTTTCTCATAAAATGGAGTGATGGCAAGAAATACTCATGGTGGTGTTAAGATAGTTATATGTGCAAGTGCTCTGTATAAACAGTTCGGGAATCTAAATTTACTAGCATTTCGGTATGGGGAAAGGCAAGAACAGAAAACACTAGAAAGTTAGGATGGGGCCAAGGTATAGAAATGCCAACCAATGTAAAGAGTTTGAACTTAGTTCTGTAGACAGTAGAGAACCAACAGAGTTCTGAAAGGGCTGTTACACAACAGGAGAAGGTCTGCTTTATAAGGATAACAGATGATGGTGGTGAAATAATTAATTGCAAGAATCCACAGATCAAAAGCACAAGATTACAAGGAGGGGATCAAAACGGGTAAAGAAATGCAGGGTCTGAATTGAGACAGTGGAAATGGATTTGGCAAGGAGATAATACTAATTGAAGTCCTAAAGTTTGTAGAAATGATTGGGTTGTTATTGTATAGGTGAGGGTTATTAAAGAGAGGGACGAATTAGGTACAATCTAACTGGAGACTGTAGGATAGGGAAATGGGGCAGAAAGTAGCTTTTAGGCAGACTTAGAGAATTGGAAATGGAGAAGAAACAAAAATAAGATTGTATTCAACAAATGAATGAATGCTGGAGAAATCTTTATTGAATAGTTTAAGAAGAACGGTTTGGATGGTAACTCTGAAATTACAGTCAAAGCTGGTTTCAAATTTATCCATTTATCACTTTTGGTTAATGTGTCCTTGAACACAAAACTGCCTACCTTTGGGCCTTGGTATTCCCGTTTGTAAAATAGGGTTATAACAAAACAAGCTTATAGGGTTCTAAGAATGGGAAGAATTGATGCATGATGCATGTTAAAAACTTGGTAGTATTTGGCACATGAGTTGCACATGGGTCCATGTGGGAAATTTGATTCTAAAGCTTTGAAGAGGTGGGGATGATGGGCTCATAGGAGTGGATGGCTTGTTCTGAAGACAGCTCTTTGGAGCCTGTGAATATGTAGGGAGGGTTGAGTTGACAATATTCAAGGAGCTAAGTCCTGGGAGAAGTCCTGGGTTACTAGAGTTATTGTTATTAACTTTTGTTTTCTCCTGAGTTTTGAGACAAAGTCACACTATATAGCCCATGCTGACTTCAAACTCTTGATCCTTCTGTTTCGGCTTCCTAAGTACTTAAGCATTTATATTTCTCAGTTACATTCTGGTAACATGTGTACCGGCTAACTAACCCTCTTCTTCCAAAACCACTGTGTAACTCAGATACTTCCTTCGATTTTAATGTAAGGTTTTAATATACTTATGATATGCACATATTTATATGATAATTACATGTTGAATTAGTACTGGAGTTTTAAAATCTTTAGTCAGTTATTATCAGTATATTTTTTGAAGCTTTAAGTAGGCTCAAATTCTGTTTATGCAATACCCTTCTTCACCAAATTTGATAATCACTGTATTTTTCCTTATTCTATTTGCAAAGGAGGGCATCAAAGATGTTAGCAAGAAATGAAAAGTGCTTATTTTTCTTAAAATGGTAGCTCTGTGTACAAGTCTTAATTGTATTTTTTTTGGTGTTCTAAATAATAGATTCTTTATACAATTGCATATGTACGAGTGGATGAACATACCATTGGTGATCCAGAGGACTTTTGTCAAGATTGGATAAACCATGTATCACATTGATTGTAGAGGTTAGTAGATTTAGTTCCTGAGGATATGTGCATTTTTATAGCAGATTTAAAAATGCATAGGTTATTAGGTAGCAATTTTCCACTAAGATCTTCACTTTCCCCCCCATTTTTCCTTTTTCCTTTCCTAGTAACCTGAGACAACCAGTGAAGTTCATATTAGTTTGTATGTGTCTGATACTTTTATTCTCTGTGGTGATAAATATAAAAGAATGAGCAAAAAAAGAAGAAAAAAAATCTAAAACTTGAAGTTATTAGTTAGCAATGTGCACAGGCAGAAACAATGAATGACAGTTTATAACTAATGTGATCTGCTATACAAAAAACATTTTACAGTTTCAGGAACATTGTTATGGAATCAATTATTTTAACTTCGGCAAAGAGGTACTGTAGGAGGCATCTTTATGGTACTTGGGTATTCCTGATTCTGCTACTTTAATATGTACTGTGATTTTTTTTTTTTAAGAGCTGTTTTATTCTGTTAGTGTTACAAAGTTTTGCTTTTCGATAATACTGGATAGTTCTTTGAAACTCCATGAATTCAATACTAGTGACTACTTGCGGTTTAGTAACTTCAGTCCAAAAGTCTATTGTGTGCCTATCTTCTATAATTCTTAGACTAATTTAACTATTTTATGACTTTAGTATGTATACTGCTAAGTACAGTATATAATGGCTAATTCATTTAAGTGGAATTTTGAGGGCCGGAATGTTTTATAAATCAGATTTCAACTTCAGAATAAATTTTGGTTTATTTTTGCTGTTTCTCATCTTTTTCTGTGGTATGTGGAGGAATAAAAATTGGGAGGTTGGAGACTTGTTTAGTAGAACAATGAGCACATTGCTTATTCCATCCTAGATTCTTTGTTTTGGAACCCATGAGAAATGTATAATACTTTTATGATTACTGAAGACAAGCAGTCCAAAACACAAGTGCTAGGATTTAAATTGTGACTTTTTAGGCAGGAATGGTGGTACATGCCTGTGTGGTAATCCCTGTATGGAGGAAGCAGACACAGGAGGATTACCACAACTTTGAGGCCGTCCTGGACTACATAGTGAGTTCCAGGGCAGTTGGGGTTATAGTGTGAGATACTGCCTTAATGAACAAAACTCAAACAAAGAAACAAACAAAAAAATTCAGAAATTTTCACATCCAAATGAGCATTCTTCTTCCAAGTAATTAACTGCTTTTGATGGATATTAACTCTTTTGCATTGGACTATTATGCAACCTGAATTCTTATGTAGTATCTTCCTCAAACTTGCTTTTGTAAGCCAAAGTGATCTTTCTGCTCACTACCTTATTAAAATTAATTTCTACCTGGTTCCTGCCAGTTGCTTGCTCTGAGGAGGAAGGCCTTTTTAGAGGTAGGAGTATTTGTAAACTTACGAGTATTTATTAGGACTCTGGTACTTAACTCACTGCATCTCATAAATTGATGAGGACTCTTGTCAAATCATCTTGTCCAGCTGTCATACTGCCTTCATGATTTCTTTGCTTTCCTATGTGTATGTGTGAAGAGGTGAGAAGTTGAAGGCAGTAAGGAAATAAACTTGTAGGGAGTTGAGGTGAGCAAGAAGAGGGACGCCTTTTTATGGATCTTATTGAGTTGGTAGGGAGTTTAAAGTAGTCTGGCATCTTATACAGAAGGCAAGGATTTCATACATACCAGGAAATAGATTTGTAACTTTGCCTTGCTTAAGGAGTTTGCTACTAGTTTTGTAGATAAAAAGGCCCATGACTTCTGGGGATGAAATAATGTCTATCCACCCCTAACATGTACCAGTGGCAAACTAAAGAAATTCTACCCAAGTCGAGCTTAGCGGAAACAAGGAGTTTATCTGGGCTTCCTACTGGAGCCTGGGTAAGGGGCGACTTAAAGGAGAGCTCATTGCAAAGAATGTCAATTGTCACGAAAATTGAGCAAAGAGCTGTGTGGATGACTCCTCTTTTCTCTGCAGTTGTTTACTGCTTATGTGACTGGGGAAGGAATAGCATAACATTTTGGGCTCTTGAGCCTCTAAAGTTTCATTAGCTTCCAAAGTCTTAAGATCCTTTCCCCCTCTCTATGAGGGAATGTTTCAATTTGGAGAAAATAACTATAAAGGGCATTTTTAATTGGGCATTTGTCTTGGCCCTGAGGACAGAGAGACAAACATGCTTTGCCAGCCTTAGTTCTGCGGGGCAGGAGTACTAGAAGTGCTTCACAGGTAAGGAGGGCCATGCCGGTCCCCTCAGACTGTCCTAGCTAGAGGTAGGCAGCTTTTGCAGAAACTGACAGATTGTTTCATTCTGGGATTCAGTTATTCCTTATTCCCAACATACTGTTGTATTTGTGCTTACTACAGGAGCACTTGGCATATGTTTTTTAAAAAGTATATTTGCATTTAATTGAGTTCCTTTTAAAAAGGCTGGAGTAGGGGCAAACTTCTATTTTAAAAAAATCTTAGGAATGAAGATGGGAATTCTGATTTCTGGTATTATTTTATGAAGAAAAACCCTGCTGTCCTTATTTGGGTCCTGCAGGTGTTACAGAGTGACAGTTAATGACTTAAAGTGGTATTTAGGAATCAACAGATGGAGTGGACTTTCAGGACTAGTACTAGTTAGATTTATAAGAGAATAATCATATCAGTCAGGTCTTTCTTATTTTTCAGTTTTAGCCTCAAAATAATTAAAAATGGTTTTCAATGTTTGAAGATTCCCAGTCTCTTCTTTACATGTCTTGATCATCACTTCCAATTGTATAATTTAGTTCAATTTTTCTTAGCCTGTAGGTTCCCATTTTTGAAAACACTGCTTGGGTTCCGCTTATTTCAGGTTGACACAAGAATCAACTCACAACAGTGAGTGTCTGTCATACACTCACTGTTTTCTTTACTCTTAAATATTTCTAAGAAATATTTATTATTATTTATTGAAGCTGAGGTAAGTTACAGGGCAGCCTTGTGTTTAGAGCACTTGATTTTCTATGCTTCAATTGGTCCCCTTGTCATTTTCCTCTTTTTCTTTTTTCCTTTTGCTGTAGAAACAGCTTGCTGTATCTCCCCTGATTTGGATGAGTACAGCTTTGGCACACAACGGGGAATCTTACTTTCTTGTCATGGCATTAAAACATGTCTCATTTTCATCCTAATTATAAGTAATCACCAGTTTCTTTTCTTATTACAGTTGTTAGATGCATAAACTTCTAAATAGCTTTCATATTGCATAAAGAATTACTATTCTCTGCATTCAACCAGTATTTGAGCATTTACTTTCTTAAAGGAGCTGAGTTGAGTATTTGGTTAAAAGAGACTCGGTCATAGGTTCTGAACGTAAGCTGGAAGAAGATGGAGGCATAAGTATGCAGTGGGATAGAGTCTGATCAAATTGGTCTAGAAAAGGGAAGATTGAGCAGTTACAGAATATGTAGCAAAAGATGGTGATCATCAGAAGTATAGAAAATGTAAGTGATGGGGCAGGTGTTGGGAGGGTGTTGAGCTGAGATATAGCTCCAGGATGCCTCCTGTAGCCGAATTCAGCAGAAGCTGGGAGATTTGAATTGCCCACAGGAGAGAATTTTTGGAGTCATTATGAACAGAATTGGAGTTCATTAAGAAGAGAGCATGGGAATCGTTAGAAAGAGGGGTGCTCAGTGAAAATATAACACAGACAAAAGTGTGGGTGTGGGTTACTCAACAGAGAGTTGCAATTACTTGTCTCTCTAATAATTATTTAGATGATTTTGGTGGGTTCTGAAGTTACATCTAATAGGGTTGTTAAGAGACTTAAATGTGGCCATAGGATGGTTTCTAATGTGCATGTGTTGTGTAGGATTACACCCAGTAGAAGTCAACCTTGGGTTATAGATTTCTTCTCTTCCCTCCTGAATTTTTTTAAGCCTCTGTACTTTGTATCCTACCCAGAAAAGGACTAGAGTGAGCCCATAGGACCAGGATGAAAATGGTGTGTGTGCATAGTGTAGTGAGTAGCTTATGAGTTGGGCCGCAAGTGGGATAGATTTAGATATGTGTAGACAGAAGAGCGGTCTAGTGCATTTGGGAGAGTGCACTATGTTGAGTGACTTGCTTGGTCAAAAGAACTGGACTGGGATAAACTGGATGTGGTGGCACACATTTCGATTCTAGTACTTGGGAAGTGGAAGGAAGAGATCTGGAATTTGAGGACAGTGAGCTAGAGCAAGGATGTCTCAAAACATTTGGGCTGGGAGAATTTATGGCATATATAAGAAACAGGGATTTGGATGGCTTTGGGGAGTGATAGCATACATAGGTGAGAATGTTTGTCTAGGCTAGACAGCCTACTCCCAGGAAAGATTCCCTTTCTGATATTAATTACAATGCATCGGTAGCATTTTGTTTTTTAAATGTACTTCATGGACGTGTTTTCCTTTTCTTCTACAAGGTCTTTATTTATATTTGGATCAAGTTGATCGCTGGCTTTAACCAAGATGGTACTTGCAGTGACTCAAAATACTTACGGAACGAAGAGGGACCTTCCGGAGAGCCTTGGAATTTCAGCTAGAAATTGTTCAGATCTTCTTTCAGCTTTTCCAAGCCTTCATGCCATTCTTTCTTCAGTTCAACTTTCTCTGATTTTGTGATCGATAGGATGGGCCTGAGATATCTATCATATTTGTAGTTTATGATTCTAGATTCAGCCAGTCAGAGGAGGCTTGACTTTTTTTTGAATCCCAATTCTGAATACCTGAAGAAAGTTGCATCAGAGATCTGTCCTGATTGATATATTTGATACTGGCTGTGGTCAAGGTCAAATTTATGCTGTATACAGTTGTCTCAGGATTTAGTATCTTCTCTGTCTTCTTACTCTGCTGAAACCAAGCTATATTTTAGCACACTGGAAGGAACATTGTGATCAGAGATAGCTGCCAGGTAATAGCTTTGTAATCTTGGTCAACATAGATTTGTAGGTCCTTTCATCTCATATAAAGTGGAGTGACTTTTACCTACTTGAATAGTGGTTTGTGGGAGAGATACTTCTGTGTCTCGTTTAGTTATCTTTGGCAAGCGTGTTAGGTCATGAGTTCCAGTTTTTATTTTCATCTATAAATACAAATATCTATATTATATCATGTTTTTCTGAGACCCAAAAGACCCCATGGTCATTTTACATACAAAAATTTAAAAAAAGTAACTACTGTTGAGAAGATGTTCATAAATTATTTTATTATAGTCTAGGATATTTTTGTGGTAATTAACCAGATAATTAAAAATATGCTGCAGCTTTAGGTGGTAATTGGTTTGCTATATGCTGGGACATGGTCTAGGTATTTCTCAGCTTCTTTTCCAAGCTCAGCTTCTACTTAAGACCTCTAATATTTGTTTTAACTTTTATTTTTCTGTGCTGGGTATTGAACTCAGGTTTTACACATGCTAGGCAGGTGTTCTACCACTAAGCTACATTCCAGAGCCCCTCATTTATATTCTGACATTTACTCTCATATTCATAAAACTTGATGTCTTCATTAGAAAATTATATAAAAACAAACAGACTTATCACTCAGAAATAGCTGTTTTCTTTTATGCTCTTGAAGTAATTAATAATTAAACAAATGTCAGGCGGTATGCTTTTTTTCTTTGCATAATCTATGAGGAGTGTTGTGACAGCAGGTTGTCCTGAAAAGGTCTCCCTTTCCCATTCTTTTTGTGTTTTCCCCACAAGTAATGGTATGACTTAGAAATATATCTTTATATCTTTTTCCTTACATGGATATAATAGTTGGCATTGCTGAACTAGAAACTGTTTTTTTTTGGGGGGGGGTTACGCTTTAAAGTAGTTCTAAAGGTTTTGGTACTTTTCCTTAGACCAAATACTCTTATTTTATTCTTTTACATTTAAGATTCTTTAAAGGTTCTGTGATTAAGATTCTTTCCTTGTTCTTGAAATAGAAATTATTTTAATTGTTTTGTACTTTTTAAATAAATTTATTGTTATCGAAATTTAAAAATACAAAGAAACGTCGATGATACATTTTCTTCCCTCTTTTATACATGTAAACATAAACAAAATTTTTGTGTATATATAATATCTTTAAAACAAATGTTTCAAGTAAAACCAAGAATATTAAGAAGAAATTGTGGAGAACTATGGTGAAGACTTGAGTTTGTTTGAGTTGTGTTGTCAGGGATAGAACCCCGAGAACATGTTAAGCAAATGCTCTATTACCATCCTTTACCCCTACTTAATTGACTCATGCGTATTCTATCTCTCATAAGTTTTGAGACTTTTTCTACTAGCTTCAGATCCTTTCTTTTAAAAAAATTGTAGAGATCATTCAAGTTCTCTGCTATTGCTCTTTCTTTCCCCCTTTGTATATTTCTTCTCCCTCCTCTCCTAGACATGGTCATTTATTCCTGTGGTGTTTATATCATGAACAGTATACATTCTGCATTTAGAAACTTTCTGTAAGTACAAGTGCCTTGTACACGCCTATCTTTCTGACTTGTTTTCTTGCTATGATCTTAAGATTTTTTTCCAACATAGTACTATTGTTCATGTAAATATGACTCTTGTTTTTATCACTTGTGACCCGCTACATTTAATCCACTCTCCTGTTGACTGATTTTTGGTTGCTTTCAGTTTTCACCCTTGCTATTGACCCTGTGACTATGAATGGTTTTATGCATATGTCCTTAGCTCTTCTTAGAAGATTTGTTCCTTCCACCCCCAGGATCATGCGTGCTATACCAAGTGCTATACCCAATGGCTGGCCTGCCTGCCTATCTTTTCTTTCTCTTTCCTTCCTTGATTTTCTTTGGATTTTGGGACAGCATATTTGGAACTCACTACACTGGCTTCAAATTTGTGGCAGCTCTCTGGAGTCCTATATGTGTGAGTCACTGTATCTAGCTTGGTTCTCTAAAGTATTTGTATTCAGTTTTTTTTTTTAAGTTAAAAACATACAAGATATTTATAATGTATTCCTTTCCCTTTTTACTTTATAGAACTAGTTTTTAAAAAAATATCTTGTTGGTATTTTATGCTTTGTGCTTGAGAGTATGTTTGAATTTTTCATTTCCAGATTTTCATTCAAAGCTTAAAATACCTTAGTTTTTAATCAATATTATTAATTTACTTGAAAGTATTTTTTATGATATTTATTTCTGGTTGTCTTCTGTATTCTCTATTTCAGTTTGTTGATTTGTTCTTCTTAAATACTTTTGTTATATATACTCTTAATTACTGTAACTTTAAAATAAGTCTTAAAATGTAGTAGAGTGACTAACTTTGTGGGAATTATTGGTTATCTTTGATATTCCATCTTATTTTTATTCACATTCCACCTGGTTTTTATCTTTTCAACTTTCATGAATTCTTTTCTATAGAACATATTCTACTATTTTTATAATGATGGGTTTATTTGTAGATATTTTTACTGTTTTCCAAATATTTTTGACTCTTCTGGTACAAAATAAAGTCATGGTGGACTTTTGGCTAGGGACGTAGCATGGCGTGTGTATAAGGCGTTGAGATTATTAGTTTAACCTCTTTGTAGAGCAGAAGGCTTGAGGTTATGAAGGCAGGCAGCAGAGTTTCAGCTGGAGTTGGCCTTGTCAGGTGGTTGCTGAGCAGAGCCTTCCTACTGAGCTTTGGATGATGAGTATTTTGGAAGGTTAGTGTCAGTTTCTTTAAATTGTGGGGACTTAGGCATTTTAATCATAGAATCCACCAACCTGTTTCATCTGATACAGAAATCTGAATATTTCTAATCTCCTTATTCTAGCCATTAGAATTGTTATAATTCAGAGTACCATTTTTCCCTATAAGAACTTTGACGTGTTGCACACATTTTAATACTTCCTTTTTTGAGTCTGTTCTCATGTATCTCAGTTGTCTTCTTTACCCTGATCCTGTATGCAGCATGAACTTCTTGTTCCATGTACTCTTCTCATAGCTATTATACAAGCTATGAGACACTGGCAGTGTATTCTTTATACTGCATTCTCATGAACCTTTAGTTCAGTTTGCTTAGAAGTAGTAATAATGTGTGCTTTCTGTGTTGTCTGGGTTTTGTACGTAATATCATATTTGCTGTAGATTTTATAGAGATATATTTTGTCAGAGTGGTAATTTCTTTCTAGGCTGGTTGTTTTCAAATCTACATTTACCAGCTCTGCTCAGTGATACTGGGTTTCTGTATTTTCCAGACTCCTCTACCAATTAGCTTCCTGTTTTAAGCCTCCCCCTTTCTTGCCTCAGTAAGAATATTCTTTCTTCCTTCTAGAAATTGTATTGTTTTATCTTTCATATTTTGGTGCTAAGGATGGAACACAGGGGCTTGTTTATGCCCATACTCCATCACTGCCTGTCTTTTAGCTTTTCATATTTAGATTTATGATTCATCAGAAATTTATCTTCTTTCATGTTTGATGTGATGAGGTAGGAGTTACATTTTGTTTTCCCATAATACAATGCAACTGTTAGTGCAGTTTACTGAAATAACAATATTTACTTACTCATTTCATTCATAACTTTGTTTTAAAACAGGTGACTTGTATATGTTTATCTTTTAAGGATTTTTTTTGTATTTTTCAACTGGTCTGTTTTTGTTTTGTACTTTTAATTATTGTAGTTTTTGGCAACTTTTGATATCTTGTCATATAAGCTGTTTTTCCTCTTCAGCATCAATTAGTTTGATAAATACTGGTGTTTTTTTCCTCTGACTTTTTTTCTTTTTTCTTTTTTAATCATCCAGGTTATCCTTTGTAAATCTTAGTGCTTTGTAGAAATGGTAGAGTCAGGCTTTTATTTAGTACTCTTTAAAATACTTTTGCATTGATATTGGATAATGTTTTCTACAGATCCGTTTGGGGATAACATGTTGTTAGTATAAATTGTAACTCTTACCTGAAAGGCTCTGAAACAGAATATTTGATTTTTGTTTTTAGATTAAGAAGCTTTATGTATTTATAACTTGGTAGCTTATGGATGAGACCCAAGTCTAACCAGAAAATTTCCTTATGTCTTCCATTTACTTATATAATAGGCTTAATATACTTGCATTTTGACTGTGATCTATGTTAGTTCAAGTGTAGCATCAGTAGTAGTCTTGGATTGTGGATATCAGATTTTAAATTATTGGATGAAGAGATCTGTTTTATGTGATCCATGATTATTGGGTACTCTTTGAATTTTCTTCAATTTTTTACAGCACAGTACATTTTGGTTTTCTGCTTAGAGGTCTTACATAATTTCCCCTTAATATCTCTCTCTCTCTCTCTCTCTCTCTCTCTCTCTCTCTATATATATATATATATATATACACATATATATGTATATATACATACACATATATGTATATATATGTATAAACACATGTATATGTATATATACATATATATGTTTTTATGTGTCACTGAAAAAGATTTTTTCAAATTAGATAAATTGATTGACACAGTCTTGCCGTATAGCTCAACCTGGCCTTGAATACATGTTCCTATTGCCTTAGCCTCCTGTGTGCTGCAATTACTAGTTGTGCTATGTGCCTGAATCACAAATTCTATTTTTAATGATTTGTTATTAGTATATAGACAATTAACTTGTATATTATTATTCTAGTAATTTATCTATAAATTAATTTTGTTGTTCTGAAAATATTCTTTCCAATTTGCATTTTATTATTTTTGTCTTATTATTTTGAAAAAAATTTGCAGCAAATATTTTAGTAGATTTATTTATTTATTTATTTATTTATTTATTTATTTATTTGCAGTGCTAGAGATTGAATTTGGGGCCTTGCAAGTGATAGACAAGTGCTTTACTACTGACTTACATTCTTAGTCCTTGAATAAAATTCTTCCGTTTTTTCATTTTTTATTGGTTATTTTATTTATTTACATTTCAAATGTTATCTCCCGTCCCCATTTCCCTTGTAAACCCTTTATCCCAATCCCTCTACCCCCTGCTTCGATGAGGGAACTCCCCCACCCACCCACCTACTCCCGCCTTACCGCCCTAGCATTCCCCTATATTGGTCTCCACAGGACCTACCTTTCTATTGATGCCAGATAAGGCAATCCTCTGCTATGTAAGCAGCTGGAGCCATGGGTCTTTCCATGTATATTTACTCTTTGGTTGGTGGTTTAGTCCCTGGGAGCTCTGGGGGTCTGGTTGGTTGATATTATTGTTCTCCTTATGGGGTTGCAAACCCCTTCAGCTCCTTCAGTCCTTCCCCTAACTCCTTCATTGGGGTCCCAATGTTCAGTCTGATGGTTGGCCATGAGCATCCACATCTGTATTGGTAAGGCTCTGGCAGAGCATCTCAGGGACAGCCATACCTGGCTCCTGTCAGCATGTACTTCTTGACATCAGCAGTAGTGTCTGGGTTTGGTGTCTGCAGATGGGATGGATCCCTAGGTGGGGCAGTCTCTGGATGGCCTTTCTTTTAGTCTCTGCTCTACTCTTTTTCCCTGCATTTCCTTTAGATATGAACAAACAACACTATGTCAATATTTTTGAGATGGGTGGTTAGTCCCATCCCTCAACATGGGGCTCTATATATACCCCATATAATTATATGTGTGAGTTTTATGTGTGAGTGCTTTTCTGCATATACATGTACACACCATGGCATTCCGGATGCTCTTAGAGGGCAGAAGAAGATGTTGGATCCCTTGGAACTCCAGTTACAAATGGCTGTGAGTCTCCATGCTGGTGATAAACTAAACCCAGGTCCTCTGCAAGACCAGCGAGTAGTTTTAACCACTGAGTCATCTCTTCAGTCTCTGAATGGAATTCATACTAGTGAACCTTTTTCTGTGTTGTTCCCCAAATAATGGAGAACATAGTTAGTATTTTATCATTAAATACACAACTGTAAATAAAAAAATAAAATTCTTATCAGATTAAAGAAGTTCTCTTTTTAACCGTATTCAACATGGATAATTTATTCCTGTCTTATTAACCTGGGTACCTTTTAAAAATATATTGAAATATTACAGATTTAACTTTTTTAAATCCTGCTAGTATGATTAAATACATTTAAAATATACTTAAATGTTAAATTTTAACATTTTAAATGTTAAACTGATTTTAAATGTTAAACTAACTTTTCAAACATTTTTGAAATAAGCCCTCCTTTAGCACACGATGTATTATTATTTTTATGTAACATGTCTTTGCTTTGCTATTTGACTTACAATTTTTACTTGCCTTTGTGTTCAAGTAACCTACACTTTATTATATATACACATAATATGTATTAATTATATGATTATGATTTTATATAGTACATGTTATTTCTTAGTCTGGGAGAGATTACTCAGTAGGTAAAGGTACTGCCAGGCTTGACAAGCTTGGATTTGACAGTTTGATCCCTGAGCACACATGGTAGGAAGAGAAAACCAATTCTAGCAACTTGCCTTTGGACTTCCAATAAATGTACTCTTTTGTCTGTTGGCACATGGGATTTTAACTCTCAGGCCGGCCTTAGTTTTCTTTTGGTGGTGATGAATGGAGGTGTTAACATCCAGTGTAGGACTCCTATTGCCTGTGAGATTCTACATTTAATCTTAGCTGAAACGTGTTCTGAAACTAAAAATGTGGGTAAGTTTCTTATTTATATTATTAACACTGTAACCAGAGTTGCTGTTGAAGCAATGACTTTGGTTTTAGGACATCTTGCTCTAGTCACAACCTCTTCAAACAGTTTGCACTCACTGTGGAGTACTTCTTTTTGGGCCATGACAGTACTTGGTGATTTTTAGATGATCCTACCTGTGTTGCTGCTATCCCCACTCAGAACATGAGTGAGGTCATTTTTCCTTGTGCTTTAACAAAAACTGCTAGGCAGGAATCTGTGCACATTTAAAGCTTGTGATTGGTGGAACTAGAATCTGTGTACAAGTTTGCTCTGACAGTTTCATTGGGCCAGTCTGAGGCTTCCCTTCTATGTACAACTACCCCCTGGGTTGCAACTTTTGGCTCCCGTAAAATTTAGTGTCTGTCTCTGTCTTTGCCTTTGTCTCTGTTTCTTCCTCTTTCCCCCTTCCTCTTCCCACCTCACTTCTTCCCTCTCTTTCTTCTCCTTCCCCCTTCCCTCTTCTTTTCCCTTCTGCTCCCCTTCCTTTTTTCTTTCTTGCCTTCTTTCTTAGAGCTCATGTAGTGCTGGAATTACAGGTATGTGACACTATGTTAGTTATTAGATGTGATTGTTTTATGTTAGATAATATTCTGTAATGGTTAATATTGTCAGCTTGATAGAATTTATAATCCATTACCGGGGAGACAAATCTCTGGATGTAGCTATGAAGGAGTTTCTAGATTAGGTTAAAGTGAGAAGAAGACAGATCCTAAGTTCAGATAGCACCATTTCATGAACTAGGGTCCTGAGCTGAATAAAAACGAGAGAGGTCTGGAGAAATGGCTCAGTAGTTAAGCAGAGAACTGAATTTGAATCCTAGCACCCATCATGGCAGACTCACAACCACCAGCTCTGGGATCTGATACCCTCTTCTGGCCTCTATAGTCAATCATACTATATGTGTGGGCATGTGCATGCATGTACACACAAAATGTAAAAACATAAAAGTATTGTTTTTAAAGGAGAAAGTGAGCCGAGTACCAGCTTTCATTAGTCTTTGTTTCCTGAATAAGAATTCAATCTGACCAGTTTCATTGTATTCTTAATACCATGTCTTTCCTGTGCTGATAGATTGTGTTCCTATACTGAGATCCAAAATAAACTTTTCCTTTCCAAGTTAATTTTTGTCATTTATTAAATCATAGCAATGAGAAAAAAAAAGTCCTTTTCAACTCTGTGAATATAGTAAGGTTTTTTTTTTTTTTCCCCTTTTCTTTTCTTTCTTTTTTTGATGCTGGAGTTTGAACCTAGGTTTTTGTACATAGTAAGTATATACTGTGCCCTAGACTAAACCTGCAGCCCTCTAAATCTTTCCCCTCTCTGTCAGCCTCTTTTCTTCATCTCTTCCCATCCATCCATCCATCCTCCTTTCTTTAAACAGGGTCTAATTGTGTATTTCAGGTTAGCCTTGGACTGTTTCTTCTTTTACCTCAGCCAGCCCTTTGAGTGCTGAAGTTCTATGCTCTATCTTGCTTGGCCCACATCTGTTTTTAATCACATTTCAAAACAACATTTTCCCCTCCTGGGCTTGGATGGTAGCTCTGTGAGAGTTTCTAATAATTATGTGCTTGTGCTTTACATATTTTATGTTTTATTTCACAATGAATAAATCTTAAAGACTCCAGAAACAATTTAATTTCCTACATTTCTCCATATGCTAAAGGAGCATTTTGGATAGATTTTAAAGACTTGAATACAGAAAGCAAAATCATAAGGCATACGAAAATATAGAAAAATATATATCTTAGGTCTCTCCAAGGCTACTACTAGGTTCAGTACTTCAGAGTCTAGGAGGACTCAGTACACTGAACAGATATTTGTACTCTTAGATTTATTACAGTGAAACCCCCAAAGGGAAAAATGTATGAAGTGAGTCTGGAGGAAACCATGTGCAAGCTTCCAAGACTCCTTTGCTGGCAGTCACACAAAACAGGCTTTAATGCCTAATTCCTCTCCCATTGAGTTGATGAGCTGTGACATGAGTGAAATGGTGTCTACTAGGGATAGTCATCACAGACTCAGTGTCATTCTTGTCATTTGGAGCTGGTCACATTGACACTCTTTGCCCGATGTAACAGGATTCTCCAAGAAGTAAAATAGTGTTTAGCATAAAGTATATTGTTTGTATAAACACTTCAGACAATGGTGAGCCATTCTTACCTGAATGGTGAGAATGCTCTTGTCCATGTTTCCAGATGTCAGTTCTACTGTGCTTTTCTCTATACATTGTAATTTTTAAAACAATGATCTTGGCATGATAAACAGAATTTTAGGCATGGCTAGAAGAAACTAAATATAGCCATAAAGCAAAGTAATGGTAAATTGAACTGTATTTAGACACTGAGAAAAGAAAAAAGACATCTGGAAAAGAAAAAAAGTTTTATAAAGGGTCAGAGGGGAAACTAAAAAGTGGTTTACTATATGGGGAAAAAGTGTTAAATTTTACTTGGTAAATATGTAAAAAGCTCTTATAAAGGCCAGCAAGATGGCTTAGTGGATAAACTTGCTTGCTGTTCAAGCTTGCTAATAGCATTTTGATCCCTAGATCAAAAAGGTAGAAGGAGAAAACTGACTCCACATATGCACTTTGGCACAGCTTTTCCTCCCTATCTTTACCTCTTCTTCCCTCCCTCCTGTCTTCTCTTCCACCCCTTACTCTCTCACACACAGTAGTGATAGCAAATACAATTAAAAACCTTTTATAAATAATCAGTAAACTGAGCAGTGGGTTTGTATATCTATACTCCCCATATGTAAGAAGCTGAGACTGGAGGATCACAATTTCATTGCTTGCTTAAGGCATATCGTAAATTTTGAAATACATATCTTATATGCTATGTGTAAAATCTGAAAAGAGATTTATCATTCTAAAGGCCTAAGATAAAAATTTATGTAAATTAAAAGAGGAAAGGGAGGCCAGGTTTGGTAGCATACGCCTTTAGTCCCAGCTCTTAGAAGGCAGAGATAGGCAGTTATTTGTGGGTTCAAGTCCTGCCTGGCCTGCAGAGATCCAGGATGGTCAGGGCTCTGTAGAGACTCTGTCTCTAAACAAAACAAAAGAGAGCCTGTCTCAAAACAATAACAAGGGAAAGGCAAAGTATAAATTAATGTTATGTTCTAGTTATGAGATTATGTAATATTAATATATGAATAAAAATAGCTGTCAAAAATGTTTCCTGTATTTGAACTGGGGACATATGAGCTTCCTTCAGTGAAATGCTTGCTGTACAAGCAGGAAGACTTGGTAGAGATCCTCCAGCATCCTCACAAAAGCCAGAGGGTGGCATGTAGTTGTAATCAAAGTGCTGGGTCACTTCTGGGGCTTACTGATCAGCTCAGTTCACTGAATTGATAAGTTTTAGATTCAGTGAGAGATTTTTGTCTCAAAAAATGAAATGGAGAGTAGTGGAGGAAGAGAACTGTTATTGACCTCTGACTTCATCATACAGTGGGTCTGCACATGGATACAACCCCCCCACCCCCCATTGAATCAATTACTTTTCCTGTTGCTATAATAAAATTTGTAACAAAAGCAACTTGATGAAGGAAGAAAGCACACAGGCACACAGGAATTTCAGCTAGCTGGCCACATTGTACCTACAGTTGGGAAGTAGAAGTGAGTGGCCATATTTAATTCACTTTCTCCTATTTCAACTCAGGATCTCAGTCCATGGAATGGTATTGCCTGCATTAAGGATGGGTCTTCTCATCCATGCAACTGAATTTAGAAGTTTTTTATTGATGCATTCAGACTTTTGTCTCTTAGGTGATTCTAGATTTTGTCAAGTAGACAGTATTATCTCTTTTTCTTTCACATTCTCACTAACTCTCTTCCCCCTCCTATCCCTCCACATTTAGCTGATTGTTTAAAGGGAAATATTAATGTTTAAAGGGAAATAATAGTGTCTCCAACTTTTTGATAAGCAAAACAGTGGGAGTTTGAGTAGAAAAATATGAAAAGATGGAGCTTTCTCCTGTTTCACATTCTGTTTATCATCTGTTAGAATCTACTGTGATAATTAGGAGAATATCACTTAGCACTAACAGCTTATGAAAGAAAGATAGATGTGAGTTTTAGATTCCCTTTGAATCTTCAGAACATATGGTTCTATCTCTTCCTAATTTTGAAAATGTCCTTTTGTTGCTATAACAGAATACTTTAGATAATTTATAATGAAATGCCTTTCATTTTCTTGCTTTTTTTTTTTATGTCATACCATGTGGAAGAATAAAAGTACAAGAGGGTCACAATCTTAGGAAGAAAAATACCTGTATGTCCTCATATGTGGATCCTCATGTGTGGATCCTAGGTGTGTGCATGTGCGTGTATGTTCGTGCGTGTGCGTGTGTGTTTAGGGATGCACTTATACCACATAATCACATATATGGAGGTCAGAAGACAACTTGCAGGAATTCTCTCCTTCCACTTTGTGATCCTGGGAATCAGCTCAGGTACAGGCTTGGCAGCAAGTACCTTACCCTTGGAGCCATCTCTCTGTACCCTGCTCTCCTCTTTAAGATAGACTCTTGGTATGAGTAGGGCAGCCTTGAACTTCTTAGCATCCTGACTCAGCCTTCATCATGCTAGGATTGCAGGACTAGGTTAACCACACCCAGCTTGGTTAGCTTGTACTTAAAAGAACATTGTTTCTAAAAGATGACCTGATTAGTTATACATTGATCCTTTCTCAATTGAATGTGGAACATTTAACTGCCTGCTTGAGAAGTAATAAATACCCTTGTATGATGTTTGGTAATTTTTGTATTATCACATTGCATTACAAATGAGTATTTGTTGAAAAATAACTACAATATATGTCCCTTTTTAACTTTGTCATAGATTTTTCTAGGTTAATTTTAAGAAAATCTAACTTTTTGTCTTGTCTGTAAACAGTTTTTTCCTGCCTAGGAGCTGTAGTACACTGAAGAATATGCTTTTACTTGGACCTTTCACAGATGTAGTGGCTGAATTCACCATTTCTAAGGAGCAAGTTCTAGGACAGCCAAGGCTACACAGAGAAATCCTGTCTTGAAAAAAAAAAAAAAAAAAAAAAAACCCAAAAATTTCTTTTTTACAATAACATTCAGTGTTTATTAAGTAGAATCATCTGGTCTAGTATTCCCAGAGTTTACCTGCTTCACTTTCTTTGTTCTAGTTTCCTTTCTTAAACTAAACTTGAACTTTACTTGGGATTTTATTAGGTTTTTTAAAACATTTTATAGATTATTTGTGAGTTTCATATCATGTGCCCCATCCTGCTCATCTTCTTATCCCCTCATATCTGCCCTTCACCCTTGCAAAACTCCCCCAAACCCCAAAAATAAAACACATACTTAGTTGTGTTCACATGCACGTGTGCTCACATTCCTCCACCACCACCACCATCACCACCACCACCGAAACCCCAAAGCGCAGAAAACATCTCTTGGTGGAAGCTGTAGTATGTCACAGTGTGGCCCACTGTACATGCCTGTGTCCACACATTGTAAATATCTTTTGCAATGAGTCATTGGTCTGGTCAGGGTCTCTGGCTTCTGTGTCAGCATCAATATTGGATCCTCATTGAGACTCCTCCTGGTTATACTGTTGTTGCCCTGTGTCATGGAGATCCTGAGCTTTGGAACAGCAAGACTGGGCCTTTCACCAGTCCCAACCATTCTCAGATGGTATAGATTTTGGGTTGGGCAATTCTAATATTATTATTATTATTGAATGTCTTTTGTTTCCCAGTATCCTGTTCAAGACTGCATTTAATAGTTAACCCTAGCCTCTCTGGGGCAGTATCTTAGTTTGCCTCCCCCAACCCCCTACCTTTTCACGATCTTGGCAGTATTGAGGAGTACTGATCAGGTACCCTATAGAGTGTCTTCCAGTTTGGATTTTCTGATGTTTTACCAGCAAATAGACTTGGATGGTGGGTTGTTGAATGAATACAAGAGTGCTAAAATGTCTGTCTCGTTACATCCCATCCTGCACACATTATATGATATGACTGCTGAGAAAAATGGCTTTTCTTGGGCGAGAGTATTTTTCCATTGTAAAGTTAATATATTTCCTTCTGTTCTAAGTAGAAACTAAATCCAGGGTACCCTGAAAAGAGAAAGAGGACAGGAATGAAGTATACTTCTTTTAGGAATATATTATTTTGAGTTCTTCCATAAGAAAGATTTACCTTTTTTCTTTAGTTTGTTGACATCAATAAAGACCTATGTGGGTTTTCTAATTTGGCTTTTTAACCCAGCCCTATACAATTTATTGTTTTCTGTTAGTTGATCCAGTATTGGCTAGCAGGAGTTCTTTCAGGTAGATTTCAGTACCTTTTTGACATTTTCATCTCTAGTACTATAAGATGTTCCAGGCTTCTTTTTAAGTCTTTTTTTCCTGTCCTAAGCTCTAGAATTATTTTCCCAAGAAGTCTATCTCCTTCTATTATTGAATTATATTTAAAATAAGATTCATGTTGGATACAGGGCTTGTATGTTTCTCTGTGTATGTTGCTGCTGCTGTTCTTTCAGGGCTCACTGATCTATCTACTTTCTTTCACAGATAGAATATTTGAGGCAAACAAAAAAGTAATTCTTGGGACTGGAGAGAAGGTTTTGTAGTTAAGAGCACTGTTCTTCCTAGCACCTATATGGCAGCTTACAACTGTCTGTAACTCCAGTTCCAGGGGACCTATACCCTCACACAGACATACAAACATGTAAAATACCAATACATATAAAATAAAAAAGTAATTTTTAGTATCTGTTATAAAACTTAGCTAGTTATCAGTCAGTGGGTAGTCTGAGTTTCATTTATATGATTCCTGATGCCTGTCTTTTGGCTAACATTATTTGAAGTAAGTTTCAGTAACTGTATTAGCTCATCTGAATATTTTTTCATTTTTATCAATAAGTAGTAAAAATTTTCAAAAATAAATTTTAAAATTGAGGTATAGTTGGCATGATGCACTGATCAAGAGATAACATTTTTTCAGCTCATTCCTACTGATAATTTTTTTTTACACACTGATTTGTGGTGTGTGTATGTCTTTGTGTGTGGGTATTGTGTGGTGTAGTATTTGCCCACGTGTATTTTTGTAGTTATGTACCCTCATGCACAGGGAGCCCAGCTCTATTAACTCCATACTTATTCACTCGAGATAAGATTGCTTATCAGCAAGCCCCAGTAATCCTTTTGTGTCTGCTTGTTCACTTATAGGGTTATAGGTGTGCATGTGACTATACCCAGGTTTTTGCCTGGTGGTTTGAACTCATATCTTCATCCAAGAGCTTTTACTTGCTGAGACATCCCTATCTCTTTTTCAGACAGTTATCTTGTTATACAGATAAGCCTGACCTTAAATGTAGAGTGATCCTCCCGCCTCAGCCTTTCAAATGCTGAGTTACATTACAGTCAAGCACCACTGTGCTCAGTGCTTCTTACAGTTTTTATAAGAGCCTTTGAGAAATAAATATCTCATTACGGTACTTTTTTTTTTCAGTGCTGAGGTTCAAACCTATGACCTCATAAATGCCTAGTATTTAAAAAATTAACAGTAATCTGCAATCAGGTATTTGGCATTTGTGTGAATTCTCTTCTTCATCACCTTCCCCTCTGTCCTATATAGTACATAGGTCAAAGATACATGGTGGCTTGTTTAATAATTACTATCTACATTCTGTTGAACATACCCCCATGGTCTTGTCTAACATGGTTCTCACTATGGCTTTCCTGTGGGATACTTGTCTCTGATTTTCTAGTTCAGTCCCACCATAGCAGTGGTCATTGGTTTTGTCTTTGGAGAAACTTCATCAGTTAGTCCCTGAATCTGGTCAAAGTTCCTCTGTTGTGTTCTAGCTAGGTTTATAAGATTACTTAAAAAACAAAACAAAACAAAACACTTTTTTCTTAGTAACTGACTCCTTCAGAAAGACTAACTGAATTACTCTGGATTATTCTCCTTTCTAGAGATTAAATGTCTAAAAACAGTTGTACATGGTTAGCTAATAGACCCTTTTTTTTAGCAGTATAGTCACAATCATATGTCTGTGGGGCTAGTCTGCTTGAAATTTTTGACTGAAGGATCTGCAGTACAGAAAAAAGAATGAAGCTATAAAAATAGGCTTGTTTATGTTTGGTTTGCCAAATTTTCTTGTTTTCTTTTATATTATAGATCAGCTCGAACGGGTCTTTTTACGACTTGGCCATGCTGAAACAGATGAACAGTTACAAAATATTATATCTAAATTCCTTCCTCCTGTTTTGCTCAAACTGTCCAGCACCCAAGAAGGAGTACGGAAAAAAGTAAGCATGTTGGGGACCCTTTAGGGAATAAATGATGAATAAGTGAATATATATATATCATGAAGTGAGTTTTTTATTTTCATGTTGGAATGTAGGTTCATGATCCTAATTAAAGCTTTCCAAATGTATGGTAAGTCCAAGAATTAGCTTTCATAATGAAAGAGCTTAAATGCCTACTTAGTACAGCTGCCTTCACTACTTACTGCGCTTGTTACTAGTGTCAGGTAATTTAATCAGGATAATTATCTGGACTGATCAAAAACTGAATATGAAAGCCAGTTTAGAAAGGGGAAATATTCTTTAATCATTAGTTGATGGTGAATATATCCTTAAATAAAGGTAAAGATAACCAAATAAGCTTTTTGACTTTACATCTTCAAAATACTGTTTCAAAAAGCTATATAATTATAATATCACTATTTTATTTTTAAATTATTCTGTTTGGAGCACTTTCCCCTTCAGTTTGTAACATAGTTTATTATTTCTTTTCCAGTATATTTGTGACAGACCTTCTGGTCTTGCAGCTGTCATCAGGTTTCTTCCCTTGGGATACTATAATTGGTTGACATTGACTTGAATGTCTACCCTAAGAGACTCTGATTTGCTTTCAATGGGAAGAGTATCTCCCAGAATGTCGTTGTTGCAGGAAAGGATGGACAGTCTTGCCATATACTTGTTATTTTTATTTGCTGTTAATCCTTATTTGCTGAGGTAGAGTGTGATTGATTGGTCATGCCATTTTCCTATTTAAAGCCCTTCGGTGGATTTTTCTTGCTTTCAGGGTATCAAAGGCCTTTTACAAATTGATGTTTACTTATTGTTATAAGTCTGGTTATAGTCTGGTTATTTACTGAATTAGGATTTATGGTACATGCTATATTTGCTTTCCTCTTGCTGAGACAAAATACATAACAAAAGCTAGTTAAGGAAGGAAGAACTTATTTCGGCTCAGAGTTTAAGAAAGGATGATTAGAAGACATAGTAGCAAGAATATGAAGAATGTGAAGGCAAATGCTCATATTATATCTACTCAGTAAGAAGAGAGTGGGAAGTGCGGCCTGTGTATAAAGCCAGAAGATCTGCTCCACAGTGACCAGCTTCTCTTAGTGAGATGTCCTCTCCTCAAATGGTTTTATTTTTCAAAATAGCATCATCACCTGGGTACCAAGGAATAAAATATATGGGCTCATGGGAGGACATTTTACTTTTGCTGAGAGGGAAGAAGGAAGGAGAAGATGAAAGAACAGGAGGCGGTGGTTATGGTAGATGGAGGGTTCTTGGTTGACAAGGAGATCCTCCAGATCAAGAAATGGTGGACCGAATGTGATTCCCTTGGAACTAAAGAGGCCACAGTGGATGACAGAATGAGGGATAGGAGGAGACAGGATTCTAGGGCACTGATTGAAAGGGTGTTAGCGATATCTTTACTTGGCTGCTGGAGATAGAGTGGAAGCCCAGAGGAAGTAGCCAGAGAACCATTGTTTAGGCTGAGTATTTTTAGTAGATTGTAAAACAAACAAACAAACAAAAAACCCCTAAAAACTCAAAACTTGTTTATATAAGATATTTTTATTTCTTTGTATTTGATCTTTTTTTTAGGGTAGAAAATCATCTATTCCTAGTCATTACTAATTTTTGGTTATATACCGTTCAATTCTGTTGTACTATTTATCCTATTATCTTTTCAAATGGAGACTTTTATTCTTGTTCTTAGGTTTCTTTTTGTATGTATGTATGCATGTTTATGTGTGTGTGTGTTTGTGTGTATGTGTTTACATGCTTGTATGTGCATGTGATTACATGCTTGTATGTGCATGTGATCACACACATGTAATGGCTAGAGATTGATGTTGGGTGTCTCTCCTAGTTGTATACCACTTTTTAAATATGTTTAAAGATTTTTAAATTTTCATTTTGTTTGCAAGGATGTTTTACCTGCATGAATGAATGTCTATGTGCCATGTGGATGCCTGGTGCCCACTGAGGCTAGAAGAGGGCATCAGATCCCCTAGAACTGGAGTTACAGATGGTTGTGAGCCACTAAGTGGGTTTTGGGAATTGAATCTGGGTCATCTAAAAGAACAGCTTATAGCTCCCATACCATCTTCCCATTCCTTTCTTATGCTTTGAAGGAGGCCTGATCTCTTACTACACCTGGACCTCTCTGATTTGGCTAGACTGGCTGGCTAGTGAGCCCCAGGGAACCTGCTGGCTTCATTTCCCCAGTACAGTCACATGTGGCATCATGTCCAGCTTTTTTCTTTTTTAAAATATGGATTCTGGAAAAAAATGAATTCTGAGAGGTTGGACTCAGGCCTATGTAGCTAGCATTTTATTGATTGAACTATTTTCTCAGTTCTTAGCCCTAGTTGTTATTGGTTATTTATTTATTTTTTTTTACTTATTCTTTAGTGGTGTTAGGTGATTTTTAAGGATAAAGTAAACATACTTCAGTGTTTTGCTAAATTCTATTATAATCCAGAGCCTACTCTTATTTACTCTGGATTTACTCTGGATTTCAGAAAGATATAATTTGCTATATTTTTTTAGACCCTGATTCTTTTTAAAACCAATTTTCTCCTTGAAGTTTATTCCTTAGAACTCAGTGTTCCTACTACATTTTCTCAGAAGTACTCCTTGATTTGGCAAACCAAGTATATCTAGAAACAATAAAATCTTATATTTTACATTGTAATAATCTTGGTATATTGCAAAATGTAGATACTGTATTTCTGATTCTGATACATCCCATTCTGAGATATAAACTTTGTTTCTTTCTTTTTTTTTTTTTTTTCTTTTTTTTTTTTTTTTTTTTTTTGGAGCTGGGGACTGAACCCAGGGCCTTGCGCTTGCTAGGCAAGCAGCTCTACCAATAAACTTTGTTTCTTGAAAGAATGAAGTAGCTACTTCTCACTAAAATAAGTAATATCTAAGAAATTAATTTATTTTTAAGATATGATTGATAATTCCAGTTTTGTCTTTGCTTTAGGTAATGGAACTGCTGGTCCATCTGAATAAACGCATAAAAAGCCGTCCCAAAATACAACTTCCAGTAGAAACACTATTGGTTCAGTACCAGGACCCTGCTGCAGTTTCCTTTGTCACGGTGAGAGTTCTTTTGAAATGTTTTTGTTTTTGTTTTTTTTTTGTTTTTTGGCTTAAGTCAATCTTCTCAATGTTTAATTGATGCCATCAATGTATATTGGCAAACTTAAAGTTTCATTCTTAGACCATACCTAACTGAAACAGTTCTTTCAAAAAAAAAAAAAAGGTGTGTTATTTTCTCATGGAGTACTGATTCACAGGTACTACTGCTTCAAAGAAGTTAGAGGAACATGATAATGAATGGCCATTTATTGGGCAAAGAAATGTTGGTGAATGACTGTAAGGTATTTAATATAAAAGAAGAATGACTTTACTTACGTAGAATCTGAACAGGTTGGTCTCAAAGAAATTAAGAGTAGAATAGCGGTTATCAGAAGTTGGGGAAAAATTAATTGCTAGGTACTAAGGTTAGAGAACAGGAACTTCTGTTGTTGCTCAGTTAGATTGACTGTAGGTAATCAATACTTTACACAGAGGTGCCCAGGGCGGTGATGGGACTTGTAGTTCCTTTGACTTGTTCGGTTTTTTCGCTTGAGCTCAGAAGTTTAGGAACAGCCGGAACAAGTTATGGAATGCTCTTCTTGAACAGCAAAAGTAACTCACAGAAAGCTATAAAAAAAGGCTTTCAAGGTTTCGCCTTAATGAAATGATTAATATTTAAGGGTATGTTTAACCTAATGGAGGCAGTATAAAATGTATACATAAATTTAAGTGTCACATGGTACTCTATAATGTGTATACTTTTTAAAAAAAATTGCAGTACGGGAGATTAAGTCAAGGGACTTTTGTATGTAAGGTAAGCATTCTAACTGAGCTATATCTCAGCCCAGTACATATAATTTTTGTTTTTATGTAAATAAGAGTGATTTGGTTCTTAGTTTATGAGGCAAATCTGGAAAGAGAGAAGGGTTATAGAATATAGGCACAGTATAGCAATACTCTTTCTGATGTGTGTACTCAAAAGATACCCTCTTTTGTAGTGCAGTAAACCTGAGACTGGCAAGTATTCCTCTTCAGTTCATGAAAACAAAGTTTAAAAAATGTTGGTGTTATATGATGACAGATAGTGTTTTTTCCTGGCTCTTGTAGGTTTTCACAGTGGGGCAAAAATTCCCAAATTGTTTTATCAGGAGTCACAAAACTTTTGGGAGGTGCTGTGTTTGTTTTTGACATATAAGTTCCATTATAAGACAGTATCTTTCCTTTAAGCAAATACAAACATTGAAGTCAGTAGCTATGCCAAACAGGAGGCCTTATGAGGCTTGTTCACTTTTGTGAAGAGTCCTTCAGATTAGCAACTATCCTATTTGTAAGTGTGGATTTATACTCATGAGTTTTATTCAGCTGTAAATTTTGCATGGGTTATAGAGCTACTGACCACATGTGCAGCGCCCAGCTTCCCTGGCTTACCTGTCATCCATTGCTGAGTTGTTACTGGATTGAGGAAAACACAGAGTGCTGCAGTTTCTAAAGATGGTTTTAGTAACTGACCTGTGAAATGGAAGCTTGAGATTTATTAGCGTGTGATCTTGGATTAAAACAGCAAACTGGGAGATCTGATGATAATGTTTGCTATTCATGTTTAGATAGGCTAAATGGTTTTTCTTCCTAGCAATAGTGATTGCACATGTGACTGCTTTTGGTTAAGTTACCTTTCTTACATAAAAAGCTGACTTTAAAACAAACCGTTTGAAGAAGTTGTGCTGAAGTTCTTCCCCTGAGATGAGTCAGTTGGATAAGCTGTAATAAACAGAAGATGATTCTTGTGATGCTTTTGTTACAGCTGTAACTTTCTGTAATCAGACTTTTCTTCCATACTCACTTGCTTTCTCTTACTGCATTAGAATTTTACTATAATTTATGTTAAGATGGGCTATCCTCGCCTGCCAGTGGAAAAACAATGTGAGCTGGCCCCTACGCTTCTTACTGCCATGGAAGGGAAACCTCAGCCACAGCAGGACAGGTATGGCTCCCTCACTTATTTGCTTCCCATCTGTAAGAGTCATCAACTTGTGCCTTTTGTATACTGGTCACATTTGGTTTTACTTGGCAAATGGAAAGACTTGGGATTAGTTACCTGAAGGATAGTTGACTTTTCTGTGATATTTTAGTTACTGTTTTATTAGTAGCATTATAAAGTTCTTCATATGAATAAAAAAATGTGTAAGACTGATGACATTTTTCTAAATTTAACTGCTTCAAACTTTTGTTGTCTTTTTTAAAGTTTATGTGAGGTTAAAAATCTTTTTCTTTGATTTGTTTTTCTTTTCATCTGGAGAGATGGCTTGGTAGTTAAGAGTGCCGTCTGCTCTTTCAGATGATCCAAGTTCAATTCCTATCACTCACATAGTTCTTGCAACTACTTGTTAACTCCAGTTCCAGGGCATCCAGTGTCCTTTTCTGGCTCTGGACACTAGGCTATCTTTGTAGTGTACATACTTGCATGTGTGTGAAATACTCATGTATGCATTAAGTAACTCAAAAGAACATTTTCCCTTAACATTTCTGTATTGATGGATAAAACATTTCTTAGCAAGTTTGAGAAGCAATAGAGTCTCATTAATATAGGCACTGGAAAAAATGAAGGCCTTACATGACATCATTTGTATGTGGGCTTAGTGAAGACATCTTAATCTCAGACCTGTCAATGACAAAGTTTCCTGTTCTGGTTTACTTGTCAGTCAATCAGTTATTTGATAATGGTCTTGGGGATCAAACGCAGGGCCTCACAAGCCTTGAGCAAAAGACTACAGCTGTTTACAATCAGATTAATAATTGAAGCAAATTTTTTTTTTTGCCAATCTTTCTATTTATTGAAGAATAATGTTTTCATAGCAAATTAGCTGTTGCCCTCCTTCACACTTATTGGATCCCAGAAGTATGTAAAGTGTCTGTTATTCCACCCATTTTGGTTTTCTTGGCCCCAGTATTTCTGTCGGTCCATCTTTACATGTTGACTCTTAAACAGCTAAACATGCCTTGGTGTGTCTGAAGCAAATTTTTATTGAAAGAATATGTTGAACTTTACTTTTATCTTAAATGTAATATGAAGTACCTTCTGGTAAAGTCAAATCTACTTTATACACATTTTTCTAGATTTTTAAAGTGATGAACCATGTTGGCTAAATGCCAGTTATCACCAATACTTTGAGATCTTTGTTCATTTGTTGCTTTTTTTGTTTTGTTTTTGTTTTTTTTTTGTTTTTTGTGGTTTTGAGACAGGGTTTCTCTCTGTAGTTCTCTGTGTTGTGGAACTTGCTCTCTTAGCCAGCCTGATCTCAGATTCCTGAGTGCTGGGATTAAAGGCATGTACTGCCCCCATGCCCAGCTTAATACTTGAGCCTTTTATTTTTATTTATATCTGTATGTTTTTTGAGGCAGGGTTTCTTTGTGTAGCCCTGGCTATCCTGGAACCAACCCTGTAGATCCAGGCTAGCTTCAAAGTCACAGAAATCTACCTGCTTCTGTCTCCTGAATGCTGGGTATTAGGAAGTCAAGACTATTCCCTAAATTAAGATTTGTTCTTAATTGGTACCAAAGACGAATAGCTCCTCATATAATTGCCAATTTGTATTAAGTGTTCTTTGTCATGTTTTTTTATTTGCATGTATAAAAATTGATTTATAA